>NC_091466.1:25486580-25586839 GCF_027789765.1 Dendropsophus ebraccatus | reverse complement strand
CCCACTACAAACATGGAAATAGTTAAAAGCAGCCCCCCCCCCCCCCAACTGCCAAAAAAACATCCACAAAAATAATGAGGCTCTTGGTTACCACTTGAAAATGGTGTAAACTACCCCACCACGTTACGGTGGCCTCATACCGGGGCAGTCCTATGCTGTGTACATACATTACATAACTGATCCTATACTCATCTTGAGTTGCATCCTGTATCATACCCCAGAGCTGCACTCCCTATTCTGCTGGTGGGGTCACTGTGTACATAAATTACATTACTGATCCTGTACTGATCCTGAGTTACATCCCGTATTATAAAAATTATTCCTGCTGGCTATGGTGGAAAGGAGTCAGATCACACATGAGATGTATGGGGCCCTGCAGACCAGTCATACCCCAGTAGTCCCTGTCCCCCCCAGTAGTGTCTGTAATGGAGAACTGAACATGGAGCAATAGAAGAAGGTGACTGGTCTGATGGGTCAGGTTCTCCATTATGTGGACAGCCGGGTGTGTGCTCATCCCTTTCCTGGGGTATAGATGGCACCAGGATTCACTATGCGATAAAGCTTTTTAGGACCAGGGAGCGACCTGATATTTCCTGGCAGAAGGTATGCTGAGCCTTGTAGTACCCCCCGATGAGCCTGTAGTTATAAATCTCTGCTACTCTGCTTCTCTATAGGGATTCAGCACTTGGAGCTGTCCGGAGAGCTGGTGCTGAAATCAGGTCTCACCTCTCAGGACTCTGCTGGATCACTGTCCTCCAGCCACCAAAACTATCGCTTTCTGTTCACATTTGTGCATTTTATTACATTAAAATTTAAAAATATTACCAAAAATGCAACATTTGATCACAGTTACATCCTGTATTATACTCCAGAGCTGCACTCACTATTGTCTCATATGACTGTATCTATGTGAATCGACCCAACAGTAAGATTGTAGGTTTGTGAGCTCAGTGTATACAAATGTATGATCACTATTAATATCAGTCATGATGTGTCTTCAGTTAGTGCCCCCTAGTGGTGGCCGCAGATGATAAGAATTTTATTGTTGAAAAATTTTTTAGAGCTGTAAGCCAAATAAAGGAAGATATGAGAAGTTAGAGTCAAGACCACTCTTTATATGAATAGTAGGAGACTGCTATAGATGTCTCATCTGTATTAACATTAAGAAATAAGTCAGAGGGGGATGATCCTGTCCCAGTGTAGAGGGCTGCAATCACATCAACCTGTCCTAGTACGGACCACATTGTGTTCCCTTAGACACCCCCTTTAATATCAGAAGACTCGTCCTTGAATGTTGTTGCTAAGACAAGGTCACAGCATTGCTTTCTATGTGATGTAATGCGGGGTCCCTCTCTGTGTATTACGAGAGTGATGCAGGGTCCCTCTCTGTGTATTATCAGTGTGATGAGGGGTCCCTCTCTGTGTATTATCAGTGTGATGCGGGGGTCCCTCTATGTGTATTATCAGTGTGATGCGGGATCCCTCTCTGTGTATTATCAGTGTGATGCGGGATCCCTCTCTGTGTATTATCAGTGTGATGCGGGGTCCCTCTCTGTGTAGTATCAGTGTGGTACGGGGCAGCCCTCTCTGTGTATTACCAGTGTGATGCGGGGTCCCTCTATGTGTATTATCAATGTGATGCGGGGTCCCTCTCTGTGTAGCATCAGTGTGATGCGGGGTCCCTCTATGTGTATTATCAGTGTGATGCAGGGTCCCTCTCTGTGTATTATCAGTGTGATGCGGGGTCCCTCTATGTGTATTATCAGTGTGATGCGGGGTCCCTCTATGTGTATTATCAGTGTGATGCGGGGTCCCTCTATGTGTATTATCAGTGTGATGCGGGGTCCCTCTATGTGTATTATCAGTGTGATACCGGGTCCCTCTATGTGTATTATCAGTGTGATGCGGGGTCCCTTTCTGTGTATTATCAGTGTGATGCGGGGTCCCTCTCTGTGTATTATCAGTGTGATGCGGGGTCCCTCTCTGTGTAGTATCAGTGTGATGCGGGGTCCCTCTCTATGTATTATCAGTGTAATGCGGGGTCCCTCTCTGTGTATTATCAGTGTGATGCGGGATCCCTCTCTGTGTATTATCAGTGTGATGCGGGGTCCCTCTATGTGTATTATCAGTGTGATCCGGGGTCCCTCTCTGTGTATTATCAGTGTGATACGGGGTCCCTCTCTGTGTGATATCAGTGTGATGCGGGGTCCCTCTCTGTGTATTATAAGTGTGATGCGGGGTCCCTCTCTGTGTATTATCAGTGTGATGCGGGGTCCCTCTCTGTGTGATATCAGTGTGATGCGGGGTCCCTCTCTGTGTATTATAAGTGTGATGCGGGGTCCCTCTCTATGTATTATCAGTGTGATGAGGGGTCACTCTCTGTGTATGATCAGTGTAATGTAGGGTCCCTCTCTGTGTATTATCAGTGTGATGCGGGGTCCCTCTCTGTGTATTATCAGTGTGATGCGGGGTCCCTCTCTGTATTATCAGTGTAATGCGGGTTCCCTCTCTGTGTATTATCAGTGTGATGCGGGGTCCCTCTATGTATTATCAGTGTGATGCGGGGTCCCTCTCTGTGTATTATCAGTGTGATGCGGGGTCCCTCTATGTGTATTATCAGTGTGATACGGGGTCCCTCTCTTTGTATTATCAGTGTGATACGGGGTCCCTCTCTGTGTAGTATCAGTGTGATGCGGGGCCCCTCTCTGTGTAGTATCAGTGTGATACGGGGTCTCTCTCTGTGTATTACGAGTGTGATGCGGGGTCCCTCTTTGTATTATCAGTGTGATTCGGGGTCCCTCTCTGTGAATTATCAGTGTGATGCGGGGTCCCTCTCTGTGTAGTATCAGTGTGATGCGGGGTCCCTCTCTGTGTATTATCAGTGTGATGCGGGGTCCCCCTCTGTGTATTATCAGTGTGATGCGGGGTACCTCTCTGTGTAGTATCAGTGTGATACGGGGTCCCTCTCTGTGTATTATCAGTGTGATGCGGAGCCCCTCTCTGTGTAGTATCACTGTGATGCGGGGTCCCTCTCTGTGTAGTATCAGTGTGATGAGGGGTCACTCTCTGTGTATGATCAGTGTAATGCAGGGTCCCTCTCTGTGTATTATCAGTGTGATGCGGGGTCCCTCTCTGTGTATCATCAGTGTGATGCGGGGTCCCTCTCTGTGTAGTATCAGTGTGATGCGGGGCCCCTCTCTGTGTAGTATCAGTGTGATGCGGGGTCCCTCTCTATGTATTATCAGTGTGATGCGGGGTCCCTCTCTGTGTATTATCAGTGTGATGCGGGGTCCCTCTCTGTGTAGTATCAGTGTGATGCGGGGTCCCTCTCTGTGTACTATCAGTGTGATGCGGGGTCCCTCTCTGTGTAGCATCAGTGTGATGCGGGGTCCCTCTCTGTGTAGTATCAGTGTGATGCGGGGCCCCTCTCTGTGTAGCATCAGTGTGATGCGGGGTCCCTCTCTATGTATTATCAGTGTGATGCGGGGTCCCTCTCTGTGTATTATCAGTGTGATGCGGGGTCCCTCTCTGTGTAGTATCAGTGTGATGCGGGGTCCCTCTCTGTGTACTATCAGTGTGATGCGGGGTCCCTCTCTGTGTAGTATCAGTGTGATGCGGGGCCCCTCTCTGTGTAGTATCAGTGTGATGCGGGGCCCCTCTCTATGTATTATCAGTGTGATGCGGGGTCCCTCTCTGTGTATTATCAGTGTGATGCGGGGTCCCTCTCTGTGTAGTATTAGTGTGATGCGGGGTCCCTCTCTGTGTATTATCAGTGTGATGCGGGGTCCCTCTCTGTGTAGTATTAGTGTGATGCGGGGTCCCTCTCTGTGTATTATCAGTGTGATGCGGGGTCCCTCTCTGTGTATTATCAGTGATATGCGGGGTCCCTCTCTATGTATTATCAGTGTGATACAGGGTTCCTCTCTGTGTAATATCAGTGTGATGCGGGGCCCCTCTCTGTGTAGTATCAGTGTGATGCGGGGTCCCTCTCTATGTATTATCAGTGTGATGCGGGGTCCCTCTCTGTGTATTATCAGTGTGATGCGGGGTCCCTCTCTGTGTAGTATTAGTGTGATGCGGGGTCCCTCTCTGTGTAGTATCAGTTTGATACGGGGTCCCTCTCTGTGTATTATCAGTGTGATGCGGGGTCCCTCTCTGAGAATTATCAGTGTGATACGGGGTTCCTCTCTGTGTAGTATCAGTGTGATGCGGGGTCCCTCTCTGTGTATTATCAGTGTGATGCAGGGCCCCTCTCTGTGTATTATCAGTGTGATGCGGAGTCCCTCTCTGTGTAGTATCAGTGTGATGTGGGTTCACTCTCTATGTATTATCAATGTGATGCGGGGTCCCTCTCTGTGTAGTATCAGTGTGATGCGGGGTCCCTCTCTGTGTATTATAAATGTGATGCGGTGTCCCTCTCTATGTAGTATCAGTGTGATGCAGGGTCCCTCTCTGTGTATTATCAGTGTGATGCGGGGTCCCTCTCCTT
This sequence comes from Dendropsophus ebraccatus, assembly GCF_027789765.1. Classification (NCBI taxonomy): domain Eukaryota; kingdom Metazoa; phylum Chordata; class Amphibia; order Anura; family Hylidae; genus Dendropsophus; species Dendropsophus ebraccatus. The sequence goes on along the minus strand of NC_091466.1, from coordinate 25,582,350 downwards.
GTATTTTCAGTATGATACGGGGTCCCTCTCTGTGTATTATCAGTGTGATGCGGGGTCCCTCTCTGTGTATTATCAGTGTGATGCGGGGTCCCTCTCTGTGTAGTATTAGTGTGATGCGGGGTCCCTCTCTGTGTATTATCAGTGTGATGCGGGGTCCCTCTCTGTGTATTATTAGTGATATGCGGGGTCCCTCTCTATGTATTATCAGTGTGATACGGGGTCCCTCTATGTGTAGTATCAGTGTGATGCGGGGTCCCTCTCTGTGTATTATCAGTGTGATGCGGGATCCCTCTCTGTGTATTATCAGTGTGATGCGGGGTCCCTCTCTGTGTAGTATCAGTGTGATGCGGGATCCCTCTCTGTGTAGTATCAGTGTGATGCGGGGTCCCTCTCTGTGTAGTATCAGTGTGATGCGGGGTCCCTCTCTGTGTAGTATCAGTGTGATGCGGGGTCCCTCTCTGTGTAGTATCAGTGTGATGCGGGGTCCCTCTCTGTGTAGTATCAGTGTGATGCGGGGTCCCTCTCTGTGTACTATCAGTGTGATACGGGGTCCCTCTCTATGTATTATCAGTGTGATGCGGGATCCCTCTCTATGTATTATCAGTGTGATACGGGGTCCCTCTCTATGTATTATCAGTGATATGCGGGGTCCCTCTCTATGTATTATCACTGTGATGCGGGGTCCCTCTCTGTATTATCAGTGTGATATGGGGCCCCTTTCTGTGTATTACCAGTGTGATGCAGAGTCCCTCTCTGTGTATTATCAGTGTGATGCGGGGTCCCTCTCTATGTATTACAAGTGTGATGCGGGGTCCCTCTCTGTATTATCAGTGTGATACGGGGTCCCTCTGAAGTAGTATCACACTGGGGGTAGCTGGGGCAGACTGTGGGTGACTGTGGTAGCTGGGGCAGACTGTGGGTGACTGGGGCAGACTGTGAGTGACAGGCGGTAGCTGAGGCAGACTGGGGGTAGCTGGGGCAGAATGTGGGTGACTGGGGGTAGCTGGGGCAGAGTGGGGGGGTGGCTGGAGTAGACTGGTGGGAGACTGGAGCAGATTGGGGGTGATTGGAGCAGACTGGGGATAGCTGGGGCAGTCTTGGGGTAGCTGGGGAAGACTGGGGGGAGACTGGATGGTGACTGGGGGTAACAAGCAGACTGGGGGGTGACTGGGGGTTACTTGGGATAGCTGGAGCAGACTGGGGATAGCTGAGGAAGACTGGGGGTAGCTGGGGCAGACTGGGAGTAGCTGGGGCAGACTGGGGGGAGAATGGGGAAGACTGGGTGGTGACTGGGGGTAACTGATTTCAATAGAAGTATTCAGCTCCACAAAAAAAAGCCATAGCTTACGGATATGGGGCAGATTTATTAAACATGGTGTAAAGTGAAACTGGCTCAGTTGCCCCTAGCAACCAATCAGATTCCACCTTTCATTCCTCACAGACTCCACAGGGGGTTAACTTATCCTGTGGCAGGCTGGGGGGTGTCTGGAGCAGACTGGGGGGTGACTAGGGCAGACTGAGGGTGACTGGAGCAGACTGTTGGGTGACAGGGGCAGACTGGGGGTAGCTGGGGCAGACTGTGGTAGCTGGGGCAGACTGTGGGTGACTGGGGCATACTGTGGGTAGCTGGGGCAGACTGTGGGTAGCTGGGGCAGACTGTGGGTGACTGGGGGTAGCTGGGGCAGAGTGGGGGTGGCTGGAGTAGACTCGGGGGAGACTGGAGCAGACTGGGGGTGATTGGAGCAGACTGGGGATAGCTGGGGCAGTCTGGGGGTAGCTGGGGAAGACTGGGGGAGACTGGGGCAGACTGGATGGTGACTGGGGGTAACAAGCAGAATGGGGGGTGACTGGGGGTTACCTGGGGTAGCTGAGGCAGACTGGGGGTAGCTGGGGCAGACTGGGGGTGACTGGAGCAGACTGGAGGGAGACTGGGGGTAACTGGAGCAGACTGGGGGTGACTGGAGCAGACTGGGTGGTGAGTGGGGGTAGCTTAAGCAGACTGGGGGGTGACTGGGGGTTACTTGGGATAGCTGGAGCAGACTGGGGATAGCTGAGGAAGACTGGGGGTAGCTGGGGAAGACTGGGAGTAGCTGGGGCAGACTGGGGGGAGAATGGGGAAGACTGGGTGGTGACTGGGGGTAACTTAAGCAGACTGGGAGGGTGACTGGGGGTTACTTGGGGTAGCTGTGGCAGACTGGGGGGAGACTGGACAGACTGGGGGTGACTGGAGCAGACTGGGTGGTGAGTGTGGGTAGCTTTAGCAGACTGGGGGGTGACTGGGGCTTACTTGGGGTAGCTGGGGCAGACTGGGGGTAGCTGGGGGCAGACTGGGGGTAGCTGGGGCAGACTGGGGGTGACTGGGGGTAGCTGGGGCAGAGTGGGAGTGGCTGGAGTAGACTGGGGGGAGACTGGAGCAGACTGGGGGTGGCTGGAGCAGACTGGGGATAACTGTGGGCAGGCTGGGGCAGCTGGGGAAGACTGGGGGGAGACTGGGGCAGACTGGATAGTGACTGGGGATAACAAGCAGACTGGGGGGTGACTGGGGGTTACTTGGGGTAGCTGAGGCAGACTGGGGGTAGCTAGGGCAGGCTGGGGTTAGCTGGGGCAGACTGGGGGTGACTGGAGCAGACTGGAGGGAGACTGGGGCAGACTGGAGGTGACTGGAGCAGACTGGGTGGTAAGTGGGGGTAGTTTAAGCAGACTGGGGGTTACTTGGGATAGCTGGAGGAGACTGGAGATAGCTGGGGAAGACTGGGGGTAGCTGGGGAAGACTGGGGGTAGCTGGGGCAGACTGGGGGGAGAATGTTCACACACAGTGATCGGGAAAGATGGCCTGCTATAATGTATAGCAAGCCATCTCTGCTCGTCGGCACAGGGGGTGGTTAAAGCCCCCCCCCCCCTTCGTGGCGACGATCGATGCTATCGGCTGATCCATACAGATCAGCCGATAGCAGCTGAATACAGCTTTCCGGGTCATTGGTGACCCAGAAAGCAATGGCGATTGGTGCTGTCCTGGACAGAACCAATCGCCATTACTGTCCCCAACAGAGATGGCGCCGGTGCCACCCCCACGATCGCCGTGATAGGTCAGCCAGTACTGGCCGGCCCATCACGGCGATCTAACAGTTAAAAAGTGTCCGGCCGGGTTCTGCACCCCTCAGCTAGGTAAAGTTATTTGGGGGGTTTTTTGTTTTGTTTTTTCAAAATTTTTTTTTTTCTTTTTAAGAAAGCCGCTGATCAGCAACTCCTCCTTTTTGGCGTAGGGGCGTTTTCCCCCCTATATCCTACCGCCACTGTCTGCTGATAAGTACCACACATAAGTGCGGCATTTATCAGCAGCTTCTTTTTTGGCGTAAGTTTTTTTTTCCTTACTGTTAAAAAAAAACGTAAAAAAACACTACATTACACCACACTACACAAAATAAAGTTTTACACTACACCAGTACACATTTACATACCCCATATACTAGTCCACGTATAAAGATGGCCCACCGGGTGTTTTCAGTGTCGGACGCATACGTTATTATTGCCTCTGACACCGAAACAGCCAGTGAGGATGCATGGGGGGATCCTTCTTTCCTCCATTGACCCTCACCATCCTCATCATCCAGTGACATGTCTGGGGGTAGCATAGCGTACGCTGCCCCCCAGACACATCTTTTCCCCCAGTACCGTCCCAATAAGAGATGACGGTATGGCGTGAAATTCTCCAAACTCTGTGTGAGTACCTCAGGGTACACTTACAGATTTAGGGTACGTGCACACTGCGGAATGGTGAAGGATAACCCTTTGTGCATTCGGCAGCTGGAGGACTGATGCAGGCGCGCCTCTCCACCCGTATCATAGACTCCATTCTATGCAAGGGCGGATTCCGTCGTCCGTCCAAAGAATGAACATGTTCCTTCTTTGGACAGAGGACGGAATCCGCCCGTGCATAGAATGGAGTGTGACACAAGCGGAGACATACGCCCGCATCAGTCCTCCGGCGGGTGCTAGCTGCGGAATGCACAAAGGGTTATCCTCCGCCATACCGCAGTGTGGACGTACCCTTAGAGTGTATGAAGGAAGGGACAGCCGAATCCAGCCCCCAGATGCCCCCCCATCCTCCGAGTTAGTGGGGAGATCGTTTGGGAACTGATCTTCCCACTGCTGGATAAAGGTTACCACCTGTACGGGGATAACTTTTATACCAGCACCCCCTCTTCCGGTCCCTCGCTGCCCGAGCTATTGTAACTTGGGGGGCAGCAGGGATATGGCCCCCTGGTGACAGGCACATTTGTGCCGTGAAAATGAAAAAAAAATTATTTTTTAATTTAACACCACACCTGCATATGTGCCCGTCACCAGTGGGGTCCATATGCTCACTGCACCCCTTGTTAGATTCCTTATGGGGTGTAGTTTCCATAATGGGGTCACTTGTGGGGGGTCCCACTGTCCTGGCAGCACAGGAGCTTTGTAATTGCGACATGGCCTTCATCCTCCATTCCAGCCTCTAAATGGTGCTCTGTCCCTTTGGTGGCTTGTCCTGTGCCCATATGGCACATTATATCCACATGTGGGGTATTTTCGAACTCGGGGGAAACTACCCTACACGTTTTGCGTTCATTTTCTTTTTTAACCCCTTGTGGAAATGAAAAAAATCAAGGCTAGACCAACATTTAGTATAAAAAATGTTTAATTTTTACACTAAATCATTGATCTTGTCTTAATTTTTTATTTTCACAAGGGGTTAAAAGATAAAAAAAACAACACAAAATGTGTAGAGCAATTTCCTCTGAGTACGAAAATACCCCACATGTGGACATAAAGCTCCATGCGGGTGCAGGGTAAGCTTCCAAAGGGAAGGAAGGCCATTTGGTTTTTGGAGGCTGGATTTGGCTGGAATGGATTTCGAGGGCCATGTTGCATTTGAAAGGCCCCTGTGTTGCCAAGACAGTTGAAACCCCCCACAAGTGACCCCATTATGGAAACTACACCCCATAAGGAATCTAACAAGGGGTGCAGTGAGCATATGGACCCCACTGGTGACGGGCACAAATGTGGAACAATGTGGCGTGAAAATGAAATATTACATTTTTACACACATAATGTTGGTTTAGCCTTAAATTTTTCATTTTCGAAAGGGGTTAAAAGATTAAAAAACAGACAAAATGTGTAGAGCAATTCCCCCTGAGTCCGTAAATACCCCACATGAGGACATAAAGCGGCATGTGGGCGAAGGGCAAGCCTCCGAAGGGAAGGAGCGCCATTTGGATTTTGGAGGCTGGATTTGGCCAGAATGGATGATGAATGCCATGTCGCATTTACAGAGCCGTCGTGCTGCCAAGACAGTGAAAAACCCCACAAGTGACCCCATTCTGGAAACTACACCCCTCAAGGAACCTAACAAGGGGTGCAGTGAGGATATGGACCCCTTGATAAAAGGCACATTTGTACCGTGAAAGTAAAAATGAAAATTTTCCCTTTCACGTCACGTTGTTCCACATTTGCACCACTTGTTTGATTCCTTGAGGGGTGTAGTTTCCACAATGGGGTCACTTGTGGGGGGTTTCCAGTGTTTTGGCAGCACGAGGGCTCTGTAAATGCGACATGGCCCTTAAAATCCATTCCAGTGAAATCCAGCTTCCAAAAGCCAATTGGCGCTCCTTCCCTTTGGAGACTCGTCCTGCGCCCGCTTGGCACTTTATGTCCACATGTGGGGTATTTCCGTACTCGGGAGAAACTGCGCTACACGTTTGGAGTTTTGTTTTTCCTTTATCCCCTTGTAAAAATGAAAAATGAAGGCTAGAACAACGTTTTAGTGTAAAAAATTTAATTTTTCCTTTTACACCACATTGTTCTGAAAATCTGTGAAGCACCCGTGGGGTCCCAATGCTCACCGCACCCCTTGTTACATTCCTCAAAGGGGTGTAGTTTTCTAAATGGTGTCCCTTTAGGGGTGTTTTTTAGGTTTTGGCACCCCAGAGCCTCTGCCAACCTGAAGTGGTACAGTCAAAAATGACCAAATAAAACGTTGAAATTCACTAGGCGCTCCTTTATATCTGAGGCTTGTGGTTGCGTCAAATAGCGCATTAGGGCCACATATGGGGTATTTCTATGAACTGCAGAAACGGGGCAATCAATATTGGGGTGGATTTCTCTGGGAATAGGTTTATAATTATGAAAAATATTGGATTTCAATTAAATTTCTGCACAGAAAATTAAGATTATCAAATTTCTTACACACTTAGCTTTTATTTCTGTGACTCCACTAAAGGGTTAAAAAACTTTCTGGATGTGCTTTTGCAGAGTTTGCGGGATGCAGTTTCTGAAATGGGGTGCTTTGTGGGGCTTTCTAACATACAGTCCCCTCAAATACACTTTAAACCTGAACAGGTCCCTAGAAATATCTGATTTTGAAATTTTACAGAAAATTTGGAAAATTGCTGCTAATGTTTTAAGCTTCCTATTGTCTAAAAAAAATGAAATATAGTTTAATAACTGCTGCCAACATAAAGTAGACATTTTTCTAATGCTATTTAATATATAATTTATGTGGCATAACCATTTTCTGTATAAGCAGAAAAGTTCCAAAGTTGGAAAAATACATTTTTTCAATATTTTTCACGTTATTTTGGTGTTTTTTTTCATAAAGATTCGTTATAAGTATCGACTCCAATTTACCAGAAATGTGAAGTACAATATGTCACGAGAAAACAATCTCAGAATCAGCCAGATAGTTAAAAGCATCCCGAAGTTATTAATGAATAAAGTGACACAGGTCATATTCATAAAATTTGTCTCTGTCCTTAAGGCCATTTCAGGCTCTGTCCTTAAAGGGTTAAAGGAAACCTGTCACCCCCCGTGCCTGGGTGACAGGCTCCCGACCCCCCGTTAGAGCCCCCTATACTTACCTCATTGCGCCGGGTCCCGCTTCCTGAGCCGGTCGGGTGACTGAGATTTCAGCGCCCGAAGCCCGGTGCGCACTTACAGGAGAGTCCAATGCACATAGAGAATGAATGGGGAGTCCGATGCTCCCTCATTCTCTATGAGCATCGGCCTCTCCTGTGAGCGAGCGCGCCGGCCTTTGGGGGCTGAAATCTCAGTCACCCGACCGGCTCAGGAAGCGGGACCCGGCGCAATGAGGTAAGTATAGGGGGCTCTAACGGGGGGTTGGGAGCCTGTCACCCCTTCACGGGGGGGTGACAGGTCCTCTTTAAGCAGACTGGAGGGTGACTGGGGGCTACTTGGGGAAGCTGAGGCAGACTGGAGGGTGACTGGGGCAGACTTTAGCATCATGCCCCTCATCATCCTTCAGCATCATGCCCTCATGTGGGCCCCTCATTATACCACCAGTATAATACAGTGAGTACTGCGAGGCTGCTGGTATACTGAGGGGCCCACATGAGGGGATGATGCTGAAGGAGGTAAAGCTATATACATTGGTGTGAGAGGCTAGGACACTGTATATCAGTCACAGCTGTGATTACCAGTCTTCCAGTATACTAGCCTCTCATACCAATGTACATAGCGTTATCTCCTTCAGCATTATCCCCCTCATGTGGGCTCCTCAGTATACCAGCAGTCTCACAGCACTGTATAATACTGGTGGTATAATGAAGTGCCCTCATGAGGGGGATTATAAACTATACACTGGTGTGAGAGGCTAGTATACTGGTAATCAGACTGCTAATCAGAGCTGTGACTGGTATATAGTGTATACCAGTCCTTCAGCATAATCCCCCTCATGTGGACACCTTATTACCTGGTAGATGCTAGAATGTATCCTCTCCTTTGAGGTGTGATGTCACCAGGAGGGGCGGGGCCTCGACCAGAAGTAGGAAGTAGTGAGCTGCTGCACCATTCACTGTGGTAGAGCCTAGAATGTATCCTCTCCTTTGAGTTTCTCACTGTAGGGGATACATTCTAGCATCTTCAGTACTGAAATGGCTAGAATGTATCCTCTCCTCTGAGTCTCTCACTATAGGGTATACATTATAGCATGTTCAGTATTGAAATATTTAGAATGTATACTCTCCTCTGAGGGTATACATTCTAGCATGTGTAGCATTGAAATGTCTAGAATATATACCCTCTTAGTACTCAACATGCTAGAATAAATCCCCTGTAGTGACTCAGAGGAGAGGATACATTCTAGCCATTTCACTACTGAAGATGCTAGAATGTATCCCCTGCAGTGAGAAACTCAAAGGAGAGGATATACTCAGAGGAGAGGATACATTCTAGCCATTTCAGTACTGAACATGCTAGAATGTATCCCCTGCAGTGAGAGACTCATAGGAGAGGATACATTTTAGCCATTTCACTACTGAGCATGCTAAATGTATCCCCTACAGTGAGAGACTCAGAGGAGAGGATACATTCTAGCCATTTCAGTACTGAAGATGCTAGAATGTATCCCCTGCAGTGAGAAACTCAAAGGAGAGGATATACTCAGAGGAGAGGATACATTCTAGGCATTTCAGTACTGAACACGCTAAATGTATCCCCTGCAGTGAGAAACTCAGAAAGGAGGATACACTCAGAGGAGAGGATACATTCTAGCCTGTTCAGTACTGAAGTGTCTAGAATGTATCCTCTCCTCTGAGTTTCTCACTGCAGGGTATACATCCTAGCAAGGACGTAAAAATGCCCCCGCGGACTGCCTCTACATAAATCCCGTGCGCGCCGTTGCGCACCGCCGAAAACCTACGCCAGCTGAGGACTTGAGTAGGTTTTCGGCGTACATTTTGGCCCCCTGGCGTACTCGGCGGAAAGTGCCGATTTGCGAATATTTTATTCGCAAATCCGCCATTTTTGCTTAAAAAAAGACGCAAATCGGCACTTTCCGCCGAAAATCATCCATTCGCCGGATGATACATGTGGCCCATAGTATTTCGGTCATTCTTTCTTCAACCAAAACCGAGTGCTGTGTTTTATGTGTGAACATAGCCTAGTAATGTAAAGTCCATCGAGTATCCTCTCCTCTGAGAGGGCATACATTCTAGAATGTTTAGTACTGAAATGTCTGGAGTGTATCCTCTCCTCTGAGAGGGCATCTCCACCAGGTGTACCCTCTCCTCTGAGAGGGCATCTCCACTAGGTGTATCCTCTCCTCTGAGAGGGCATACATTCTAGCAAGTGCAGTTTTGAAAGGTCTAGACCACAGGTGTCAGACTTCATCCCTCGGCTGTTACAAACTACATTTTCCTTCATGCCTTACTTGTCCAGACATGGTGGGAATTGTAGTTCTGCAACTGCTGGAGGGCCTGAGTCTGACATCTCTGGTCTAGAATGTTCTCTTTTCTAACTGCAGGGTATACAGTCTAGTATGTATCCTCTCCTCTGAGCGTATCCTCTCTTCTGAGCTTTTCCCTGAGCGGGTCATATTATACAGCATGATTAAGAGGTGAAAGCGAGCGGTGATGTTTTAGGTCAGTGCTCGCTTCCCCTTTGTTCCCTGCACATTTTCTGTGTTATTACACACACAGACAGTGACTGGGGGAACTGCGGGCAGCTGCGGGAGGGGCAGCCCAAAAAATCCTTAGATTGTTCAAGCTGCCCATTGTAGACAGCAGCACTATCGTGATCTGGATTACTCGACCAGTTTGAAGACCACAATCAGCTGATAACATGGATTATTACACCAAATGATTATCAGACGTAACGGCCAGGAAACCTTTGGTGTAATACACCATTGTCTGTACAAGGAACAGGACTGGTGTGTGGGGTCTGTATACAGGGGAGAGGACTGGTGTGTGTGGGGTCTGTATACAGGGGAGAGGACTGGTGTGTGTGGTCTGTACACAGGGGGAGAGGACTGGTGTGTGGGGTCTGTATACAGGGGGGAGAGGACCGGTGTGTGTGGGGTCTGTATACAGGGGGAGAGGACTGGTGTGTGGGGGGCTGTATACAGGGGGAGAGGACTGGTGTGTGTGGTCTGTATACAGTGGGAGAGGACTGGTGTGTGGGGTCTTTATAATGGGGGAAAGGACTGGTGTGTGGGGTCTGTATACAGGGGGAGAGGACTGGTGTGTGGGGTCTGTATACAGGGGAGAAGACTAGTGTGGGGGGTCTGTATACAAGGGGAGAGGACTGGTGTGTGGGGTCTGTATACAGGGGGAGAAGACTAGTGTGGGGGGGTCTGTATACAAGGGGAGAGGACTGGTGTGTGGGGTCTGTATACAGGGGGAGAGGACTGGTGTGTGTGGGGGTCTGTATACAAGGGAGAGGACTAGTGTGTGGGGTCTGTATACAGGGGAGAGGACTGGTGTTTGTAGTCTGTATACAGGGGGAGAGGACTGGTGTGTGGGGTTCTGTATACAGGGGGAGAGGACTGGTGTGGGGGGTCTGTATACAGGGGAGAGGACTGGTGTGTGGGGTCTGTATACAGGGGAGAGGACTGGTGTGTGTAGTCTGTATACAGGGGGAGAGGACTGGTGTGGGGTCTGTATACAGGGGGAGAGGACTGGTGTGGGGTCTGTATACAGGGGGAGAGGACTGGTGTGTGTGGGGTCTGTATACAGGGGAGAGGACTGTGTGTGTGGGGTCAGTATACAGGGGAGAGGACTGCTGTGTGTAGGATCAGTATACAGGGGGAGAGGACTGGTGTGTGTAGGGTCTGTATACAGGGGAGAGGACTGGTGTGTGGGGGGTCTGTATACAGGGGGAGAGGACAGGCGTGTGTGGGGTCTGTATACAGGGGAGAGGACTGGTGTGTGGGGGGTCTATATACAGGGGGAGAGGACTGGTGTGTGGGGTCTGTATACAGGGGAGAGGACTGGTGGTGGGGGGTCTATATACAGGGGAAAGGACTGGTGGTGGGGGGTCTGTATACAGGAGGAGAGGACTGGTGTGTGGTCTGTATACAGGGGTGAGGACTGGTGTGTAGGGTCTGTATACAGGGGGAGAGGACTGGTGTGAGGGGTCTGTATACAGGGGAGAGGACTGGTGTGTGGGGGGCCTGTATACAGGGGCAGAGGACTGGTGTGGGGGGTCTGTATACAGGGGAGAAGACTGGTGTGTGTAGTCTGTATACAGGGAAGAGGACTGGTGGTGGGGGGTCTATATACAGGGGAAAGGACTGGTGGTGGGGTCTGTATACAGGAGGAGAGGACTGGTGTGTGGGGTCTGTATACAGGAGGAGAGGACTGGTGTGTGTGGTCTGTTTACAGGGGAGAGGACTGGTGTGTGGGGGTGTCTGTATACAGGGGATAGGACTGGTGTGTGGGGGCGTCTGTATACAGGGGATAGGACTGGTGTGTGGGGGTGTCTGTATACAGGGGATAGGACTGGTGTGTGGGGGTGTCTGTATACAGAGGATAGGACTGGTGTGTGAGGGTCTGTATACAGGGGAGAGGACTGGTGTGTGGGGGGTCTGTATACAGGGGGAGAGGACAGGCGTGTGTGGGGTCTGTATACAGGGGAGAGGACTGGTGTGTGTGTGGGGGTATCTGTATACAGGGGGAGAGGACTGGTGTGGGGTCTGTATACAGGGGGAGAGGACTGGTGTGTGGGGGGTCTATATACAGGTGGAGAGGACTGGTGTGTGGGGTCTGTATACAGGGGAGAGGACTGGTGGTGGGGGGTCTATATACAGGGGGAGAGGACTGGTGGTGGGGGGTCTGTATACAGGAGGAGAGGACTGATGTGTGGTCTGTATACAGGGGTGAGGACTGGTGTGTGGGGGTCTGTATACAGGGGGAGAGGACTGGTGTGTGTGGTCTGTATACAGGGGGAGAGGACTGGTGTGTGGGGTCTGTATACAGGGGAGAGGACTGGTGGTGGGGGGTCTATATACAGGGGAAAGGACTGGTGGTGGGGGGTCTGTATACAGGAGGAGAGGACTGGTGTGTGGTCTGTATACAGGGGTGAGGACTGGTGTGTGGGGGTCTGTATACAGGGGGAGAGGACTGGTGTGTGTGTGGGGTCTGTATACAGGGGAGAGGACTGGTGTGAGGGGTCTGTATACAGGGGAGAGGACTGGTGTGAGGGGTCTGTATACAGGGGAGAGGACTGGTGTGTGTGGGGTCTGTATACAGGGGCAGAGGACTGGTGTGGGGGGTCTGTATACAGGGGAGAAGACTGGTGTGTGTAGTCTGTATACAGGGGAGAGGACTGGTGGTGGGGGGGTCTATATACAGGGGAAAGGACTGGTGGTGGGGTCTGTATACAGGAGGAGAGGACTGGTGTGTGGGGTCTGTATACAGGAGGAGAGGACTGGTGTGTGGTCTGTATACAGGGGTGAGGACTGGTGTGTGGGGGTCTGTATACAGGGGGAGAGGACTGGTGTGTGGGGGTGTCTGTATACAGGGGATAGGACTGGTGTGTGGGGGTGTCTGTATACAGGGGATAGGACTGGTATGTGGGGGTGTCTGTATACAGGGGATAGGACTGGTGTGTGGGGGTGTCTGTATACAGGGGATAGGACTGGTATGTGGGGGTGTCTGTATACAGGGGATAGGACTGGTGTGTGGGGGTGTCTGTATACAGGGGATAGGACTGGTGTGTGAGGGTCTGTATACAGGGGAGAGGACTGGTGTGTGGGGGGTCTGTATACAGGGGGAGAGGACAGGCGTGTGTGGGGTCTGTATACAGGGGAGAGGACTGGTGTGTGTGGGGGGGTATCTGTATACAGGGGGAAAGGACTGATGTGTGGGGTCTGTATACAGGGGGAGAGGACTGGTGTGTGGGGGGTCTATATACAGGGGGAGAGGACGGGTGTGTGTGGGGTCTGTATACAGGGGAGAGGACTGGTGTGTGTTGGGTCTGTATACAGGGGGAGAGGACGGGTGTGTGTGGGGTCTGTATACAGGGGGAGAGGACTGGTGTGGGGGGTCTGTATACAGGGGAGAGGACTGGTGTGTGTGGGGTCTGTATACAGGAAAGAGGACTGGTGTGTGTTTGGGGGTTTGTATACGGGGGAGAGGACTAGTGTGAGTCTGTATACAGGGGGAGAGGACTGGTGTGGGGGGGGGTCTGTATACAGGGGGAAAGGACTAGTGTGTGGGGTCTGTATACAGGGGGAGAGGGGAACAGTGTGGGGTGTCTGTGTACAGGGGTTCTCTCCCCCTGTATACAGACCCCACATACCAGTCCTCTCCCCTGTATACAGACCCCCCACACCAGTCCTCTGCCCCTGTATACAGACCCCCCACACCAGTCCTCTGCCCCTGTATACAGACCCCCCACACCAGTCCTCTGCCCCTGTATACAGACCCCACACACACCAGTCCTCTCCCCTGTATACAGACCCCCCACCACCAGTCTTTTCCCCTGTATATAGACCCCCCACCACCAGTCCTCTCCCCTGTATACAGACCCCACACACCAGTCCTCTCCCCCTGTATATAGACCTCCCAAACACCAGTCCTCTCCCCCTGTATACAGACCCCACACCAGTCCTCTCCCCCTGTATACAGATACCCCCCCACACACACCAGTCCTCTCCCCTGTATACCGACCCCACACACGCCTGTCCTCTCCCCCTGTATACAGACCCCCCACACACCAGTCCTCTCCCCTGTATACAGACCCTCACACACCAATCCTATCCCCTGTATACAGACACCCCCACACACCAGTCCTATCCCCTGTATACAGACACCCCCACACACCAGTCCTATCCCCTGTATACAGACACCCACACACACCAGTCCTATCCCCTGTATACAGACACCCCCACACACCAGTCCTCTCCCCCTGTATACAGACCCCCACACACCAGTCCTCACCCCTGTATACAGACCACACACCAGTCCTCTCCTCCTGTATACAGACCCCACACACCAGTCCTCTCCTCCTGTATACAGACCCCACCACCAGTCCTTTCCCCTGTATATAGACCCCCCACCACCAGTCCTCTCCCCTGTATACAGACTACACACACCAGTCTTCTCCCCTGTATACAGACCCCCACACCAGTCCTCTGCCCCTGTATACAGACCCCACACACACCAGTCCTCTCCCCTGTATACAGACCCCTCACACCAGTCCTCTCCCCTGTATACAGACCCCTCACACCAGTCCTCTCCCCTGTATACAGACCCCACACACACACCAGTCCTCTCCCCCTGTATACAGACCCCCACACACCAGTCCTCACCCCTGTATACAGACCACACACCAGTCCTCTCCTCCTGTATACAGACCCCCCACCACCAGTCCTTTCCCCTGTATATAGACCCCCCACCACCAGTCCTCTCCCCTGTATACAGACCCCACACACCAGTCCTCTCCCCCTGTATACAGACCACACACACCAGTCCTCTCCCCCTGTATACAGACCCCCACACACCAGTCCTCACCCCTGTATACAGACCACACACCAGTCCTCTCCTCCTGTATACAGACCCCCCACCACCAGTCTTCTCCCCCTGTATATAGACCCCCCACCACCAGTCCTCTCCCCTGTATACAGACCCCACACACCAGTCCTCTCCCCCTGTATATAGACCCCCCACACACCAGTCCTCTCCCCCTGTATACAGACCCTACACCAGTCCTCTCCCCCTGTATACAGATACCCCCCACACACACCAGTCCTCTCCCCTGTATACAGACCCCACACACGCCTGTCCTCTCCCCCTGTATACAGACCCCCCACACACCAGTCCTCTCCCCTGTATACAGACCCTCACACACCAATCCTATCCCCTGTATACAGACACCCCCACACACCAGTCCTATCCCCTGTATACAGACACCCCCACACACCAGTCCTATCCCCTGTATACAGACACCCCCACACACCAGTCCTATCCCCTGTATACAGACACCCCCACACACCAGTCCTCTCCCCCTGTATACAGACCCCCACACACCAGTCCTCACCCCTGTATACAGACCACACACCAGTCCTCTCCTCCTGTATACAGACCCCACACACCAGTCCTCTCCTCCTGTATACAGACCCCACCACCAGTCCTTTCCCCTGTATATAGACCCACCACCACCAGTCCTCTCCCCTGTATACAGACTACACACACCAGTATTCTCCCCTGTATACAGACCCCCCACACCAGTCCTCTGCCCCTGTATACAGACCCCACACACACCAGTCCTCTCCCCTGTATACAGACCCCTCACACCAGTCCTCTGCCCCTGTATACAGACCCCACACACACCAGTCCTCTCCCCTGTATACAGACCCCTCACACCAGTCCTCTCCCCCTGTATACAGACCCCACACACCAGCCCTCACCCCTGTATACAGACCCCACACCAGTCCTCTCCTCCTGTATACAGACCCCCCACCACCAGTCCTTTCCCCTGTATATAGACCCCCACCACCAGTCCTCTCCCCTGTATACAGACCCCACACACCAGTCCTCTCCCCCTGTATATAGACCCCCCACACACCAGTCCTCTCCCCTGTATACAGACCCCACACACGCCTGTCCTCTCCCCCTGTATACAGACCCCCCACACACCAGTCCTCTCCCCTGTATACAGACCCCACACACACCGGTCCTCTCCCCCTGTATACTGATCCTACACACAGCAGTCCTCTCCCCTGTATACAGACCCCACACACACCAGTCCTCTCCCCTGTATACAGACCCTACATACACAGCAGTCCTCTCCCCTGTATACTGACCCCACACACACCAGTCCTCTCCCCTGTATACAGACCCCACACCAGTCCTCTCCCCCTGTATACAGACTACACACACCAGTCCTCTCCCCTGTATACAGACCCCACACACCAGTCCTCTCCCCTGTATACAGACCCCCCACACCAGTCCTCTCCCCCTGTATACAGAACCCCACACACCAGTCCTCTCCCCCTGTATACAGACTACAAACACCAGTCCTCTCCCCTGTATACAGACCCCCCACACCAGTCCTCTCCCCCTGTATACAGAACCCCACACACCAGTCCTCTCCCCCTGTATACAGACTACAAACACCAGTCCTCTCCCCTGTATACAGACCCCACACACTAGTCCTCTCCCCTGTATACAGACCCCCCACACACACCAGTCCTCTCCCCCTGTATACAGACCCCACACACCAGTCCTCTCCCCTTGTATACAGACCCCCCCACACTAGTCTTCTCCCCCTGTATACA
Organism: Dendropsophus ebraccatus; assembly: GCF_027789765.1. Taxonomy (NCBI): domain Eukaryota; kingdom Metazoa; phylum Chordata; class Amphibia; order Anura; family Hylidae; genus Dendropsophus; species Dendropsophus ebraccatus. The sequence continues at coordinate 25,566,299 of NC_091466.1, read as the reverse complement.
GACCCCACACACCAGTCCTCTCCCCTTGTATACAGACCCCCCACACTAGTCTTCTCCCCCTGTATACAGACTACACACACCAGTCCTCTCCCCTGTATACAGACCCCACACACCAGTCCTCTCCCCCTGTATACAGACCCCGCACACACCAGTCCTCTCCCCCTGCATACAGACCCCAAACATCAGTCCTCTCCCCCTGTATACAGACCCCACACACCAGTCCTTTCCCCCATTATAAAGACCCCACACACCAGTCCTCTCCCCTGTATACAGACCACACACACCAGTCCTCTCCCCTGTATACAGACCCCACACACCAGTCCTCTCCCCTGTATACAGACCCCACACACCAGTCCTCTCCCCCTGTATACAGACCCCACACACCAGTCCTTTCCCCCATTATAAAGACCCCACACACCAGTCCTCTCCCACTGTATACAGACCACACACACCAGTCCTCTCCCCCTGTATACAGCCCCCCACACACCAGTCCTCTCCCCCTGTATACAGACCCCACACACCGGTCCTCTCCCCCCTGTATACAGACCCCACACACCAGTCCTCTCCCCCTGTGTACAGACCACACACACCAGTCCTCTCCCCCTGTATACAGACCCCACACACCAGTCCTGTTCCTTGTACAGACAATGGTGTATTACACCAAAGGTTTCCTGGCCGTTACGTCTGATAATCATTTGGTGTAATAATCCATGTTATCAGCTGATTGTGGTCTTCAAACTGGTCGAGTAATCCAGATCACGATAGTGCTGCTGTCTACAATGGGCAGCTTGAACAATCTAAGGATTTTTTGGGCTGCCCCTCCCGCAGCTGCCCGCAGTTCCCCCAGTCACTGTCTGTCAGACTCAGGCCCTCCAGCAGTTGCAGAACTACAATTCCCACCATGTCTGGACAAGTAAGGCATGAAGGAAAATGTAGTTTGTAACAGCCGAGGGATGAAGTCTCACACCTGTGGTCTAGACCTTTCAAAACTGCACTTGCTAGAATGTATGCCCTCTCAGAGGAGAGGATACACCTAGTGGAGATGCCCTCTCAGAGGAGAGGGTACACCTGGTGGAGATGCCCTCAGAGGAGAGGATACACTCCAGACATTTCAGTACTAAACATTCTAGAATGTATGCCCTCTCAGAGGAGAGGATACTCGATGGACTTTACATTACTAGGCTATGTTCACACATAAAACACAGCACTCGGTTTTGGTTGAAGAAAGAATGACCGAAATACTATGGGCCACATGTATCATCCGGCGAATGGATGATTTTCGGCGGAAAGTGCCGATTTGCGTCTTTTTTTAAGCAAAAATGGCGGATTTGCGAATAAAATATTCGCAAATCGGCACTTTCCGCCGAGTACGCCAGGGGGCGGAAAAGGGGCGGAAAAGGGGCGGAGAGTGGGCGGAACGGAGGGCGTTCATCCGATTTATCATCCGTTCCGCCAAAATGTACGCCGAAAACCTACTCCAGTCCTCAGCTGGCGTAGGTTTTCGGCGGTGCGCAACGGCGCGCACGGGATTTATGTAGAGGCAGTCCGCGGGGGCATTTTTACGTCCGGCGTAAAAAACGCCGGACTTAATAAATGCCTCCCTATGTGTGAACATAGCCCTAAACATGCTAGGATGTATACCCTGCAGTGAGAAACTCAGAGGAGAGGATACATTCTAGACACTTCAGTACTGAACAGGCTAGAATGTATCCTCTCCTCTGAGTGTATCCTCCTTTCTGAGTTTCTCACTGCAGGGGATACATTTAGCGTGTTCAGTACTGAAATGCCTAGAATGTATCCTCTCCTCTGAGTATATCCTCTCCTTTGAGTTTCTCACTGCAGGGGATACATTCTAGCATCTTCAGTACTGAAATGGCTAGAATGTATCCTCTCCTCTGAGTCTCTCACTGTAGGGGATACATTTAGCATGCTCAGAAGTGAAATGGCTAAAATGTATCCTCTCCTATGAGTCTCTCACTGCAGGGGATACATTCTAGCATGTTCAGTACTGAAATGGCTAGAATGTATCCTCTCCTCTGAGTATATCCTCTCCTTTGAGTTTCTCACTGCAGGGGATACATTCTAGCATCTTCAGTAGTGAAATGGCTCGAATGTATCCTCTCCTCTGAGTCACTATAGGGGATTTATTCTAGCATGTTGAGTACTAAGAGGGTATATATTCTAGACATTTCAATACTACACATGCTAGAATGTATACCCTCAGAGGAGAGTATACATTCTAAATATTTCAATACTGAACATGCTATAATGTATACCCTATAGTGAGAGACTCAGAGGAGAGGATACATTCTAGCCATTTCAGTACTGAACATGCTAGAATGTATCCCCTACAGTGAGAGCCTCAAAGGAGAGGATACATTCTAGGCCAGGCATGTCCAAAGTCCGGCCCGCGGGCCATTTGCGGCCCGCGTTCCGAACTTTTGCGGCCCCCCAGGTATCCGGCAGCAACACTGCTCTAGTGCACAGAAAAGGAAAGCCGAAATCTCGCGATGTCCGAGATTTCGGCTTTCCTTTCCCGTGCACTAGAGCAGTGTTTTCCAACCAGTGTGCCGCGGGCGCCGTCCCCCTCACCTACTGGCCCGGACGTGCTCCTCCAATCAGGGGTCTCCCCTGATTGGAAGAGCACGTCCGGGCCAGTAGGTGAGGGGGACGGCGCCCGCGGCGAGCATCTTAAGGAAGGTGAGCAGGGATGGGGGAGAAACAGGGGAGAAGCAGGGGGGGAGAGAAACATGAGGATGGGGGAGAAGCAGGGGGGAGAGAAACATGGGGATGGGGAGAAGCAGGGGGGAGAGAAACATGAGGATGGGGGAGAAGCAGGGGGGAGAGAAACATGGGGATGGGGGAGAAGCAGGGGGGAGAGAAACATGGGGATGGGGGAGAAACAGGGGAGAGAAGCAGGGGGATGGGGGAGAAGCAGGGAGGAGAGAAACATGGGGATGGGGGAGAAACAGGGGAGAGAAGCAGGGGGATGGGGGAGAAGCAGGGAGGAGAGAAACATGGGGATGGGGGAGAAACAGGGGAGAGAAGCAGGGGGATGGGGGAGAAGCAGGGGGGAGAGAAACATGGGGATGGGGGAGAAGCAGGGGGGAGAGAAACATGGGGATGGGGAGAAGCAGGGGGGAGAGAAACATGGGGATGGGGGAGAAGCAGGGGGGAGAGAAACATGGGGATATCCCTTTTGTGTTTTTCGAAACAGGCCCAGGTTTCACACTGAGTGAGTATAAATACATTTAGAATCTATATTATTATTATTATGTATAATATGTCCTGCTTTAGTGTCATTTTGTGCCATTTTGGTTGGTGGTGTGCCCCGGGATTTTTTAATTATAAAAAGTATGCAGTTTTCAATAAACTTTGTAAAAAAAAAAGTTTATTTGCATTCATTTTAATGGTCCAAAGAGTGTCAAGCAAAATGGTCGGCCCCCGCACATGTTCACTTCAGCAAATTTGGCACTCTTCGAAAAAAGTTTGGACATGCCTGTTCTAGGCTCTACCCTTATTACCTGGCTCCCTGCAGCACACGGCCATCTTGCTCTTCTATCCCAGAGGCAGGAGTGAGTGACCTCACTGTCAGGTCCTGTAGCTGGGAGGAGAGAGCGGCCTCTGGTGGCTGGAGGCAGAATATACAGCCTACAGCCAAAAGCCTATGCTTAGGCTTCAATGCATTGGGGGCCGTCACGGGGTGGGGCGTGATGTCACAGGGGCGGAGCTTACCGGGGCAAACCCAGGACATTACTTAGTGAGGACTGGCCTGTCAAATCCAGGACAGTCCCGGCGAAAACGGGACTGTTGGCAACTATGCATATGTATCCCAGGACCGTATTAGCAGCTGCTGCTGCCCTAGGCACTAAACTTGAAGATGCCCCACCACAGGATTGGTAAATTGGTAGGTAATAGCTCCAGGTGTCACATTTGACACTGCCACACCAGAGCTGATCAATACCACTATACAGCACAGGGGGGCTATATACTACTTGGGGGACCTCACAGGGGGGCTATATACTACTTGGGGGGAGCACAGGGGGGCTACATACTACTGGGGGAAGCTCACAAGGGGGCTATATACTACTGGGGGGAGCAACAGGGGGCTATACACTACTGGGGGAGCAACAGGGGGGTTATATACTACCAGGGCAGTCACCCCTTTTGTACCTAATACCAAAGGGCTGTTGAGAGAGAAAAAATGCCCGTTTTCCTGCTAATAAGCAGCAATTCTATATGTAAATAGTTGAACGTTTGTGAAAATTAACAAAACACGTTTCCTACTGATGTTCAGCTCGGACCTTCACCTGACAATAGACCCCGGTAAGTGGACCTCCACTAAAAGTTGTTGAGTACCCCTGCTCTAGGACTTACACAGTCGATCCTAACGATCCAACGCGTTTCCATCTGTGCCAAAAAAAAATTCCAATCCCCTCCTCTTCTTCCAATGTGGACTCTGTCAATGTCTCTTATCTTCAGGAGGCTTGCATTCCCATCATGTGCCATCTTACAGTGTCTGGCAATTGGTTTCCGCTGGTATAGATCTTCCTTTTCCATCTCTCGCCAGATGTCTAGGACATGTTCTCGGACCCTTGTTTTCAGTTTCCGCGAGGCGAGTCCTACATAAATGAGATTACACGACAGGTAGCATAATAAATGACACCTTCCGTGTTGCAAGTAATATGCTGTGTGATCTTGAAAGTTTTATTATCATCGCTGTATACAAAATCCACTGCCGTGTGGCTTGCCCGAATGTGGTAAGGGCAGTGGATTTTGTATCCAGCGATGGTAATAAAACTTTCAATATCACACAGCATATTACATGCAACATGCAGGTGTTTCTAAGCCTATCATGTGTGATACTGTCTACTGAGCTCGTGTATCTAAGCCTATCATGTGTGATACTGTCTACTGAGCTGCTGTATCTAAGCCTATCATGTGCGATACTGTCTACTGAGCTGCTGTATCTAAGCCTATCATGGCAGTGGAGGGGCCCGCTAGGCTGAGGCTCATAGTCTGAGCCTGTGTTGCCCGGGGCCCCTGTGCAGCCGTAGCGGCTGCACAAGTGATATGTCCACCACTGAGTATGAGGGAAGCCAGGCGGCCTCTGGTGTGATACACTCAGATGAGTTGCTGTATCTAACTCTCCTATGTAACACACAGCACTACACTATTGTATATAAGTGTGTGGTGTTGGGTGTGGGCACAGTTATTTGGTGTGAGACGATACCAGCAGCCCAGGGGGTTAGTATATGTGATGTTGGGTATTGTGCACAGATGAGGTTAGGAGGGTTATTAGTGTGGTTGTGGTTTGCACATGTGGCTGTTATTACACTGATGTGTATGGAGAGAATGAGGCTGGAGCAGCTAATACCTGGGTGGACTTGTATATACTTTCTATACACCCTACAGCTATACGGTATTTATATTATTGTCGTTGTTATTATTGTTGTAATAATTTGTTTGTATGTAAAAGATTTACAGAAACACACAGCACAGCCCCCCATCATTGTGTATATATGAAGAGGGGGTCAGTAAGGAGAACAGTCTCAGTAAAATGGGATAAATTGGCAGAAAAAAAAACTCTTTATATATCTTAATATAAAATTTCTAACAAAAATGCCTGATTTTAATATTTTTAATAACTTTACAAAATACATTAAAACAGCGGGTAACCAAATTCTATTGGCCTATTTCTGCTTCGGACATTTATACAGTAAAATACACAGATATTGTAACATGATACTGAGACAGAACCTCTTTATTTTTTTGTAAAACAAATTAATTGTTTTTTCTTTTCCAAAAGTAGAATATATATATATATATATATATATATATATATATATATATATATATATATATAGTTAGTATCTATACACATTATACACATATATGTTGGTGCATTTCTTCCCTCACTCACAAGACTATGGAACTCTGTTGATCTTTGACATCACAAAGGAAAGCTGATGACATCACAAAGGAAAGCTGATGACATCACAAAGGAAAGGCTATGACATCACACGGATATTGTACACTTAGCTGCACAGGTAACATTCCATCAGTTGATAACTGCCGCTCAGCAGAGATACATGGGAGGGATCGCTCTCACTTACTGATATCATCACTTGGATTGGATCATCGATATAGATTTGACCACAACCTAAAATGAAGGCAAAAAACAAGAGGAATCATCTAGAAGGAGACACAGAAGAGAAGGAGAAGAATTATGGAGAGGACGAGAGGAGAGACAAGGACAGAGGAGATGATGATGATGACGGTCAGGAGCAGCCAACTACAACCAAGAAGCCAAGAAAGAACCGTGTCTTAGCCTGCCTGCAAAGTGCCTGGGCCCGGATGACATGTAAGAAGAGGAAATCTTCCAGCCACAGCATTATCATCCCTCTGATGGACGCCACAGGTAGGACCAACAACTGGAATTGTACATGCATCCTTAGGGCTCCATAGAACACACACAGTGGGGCTGATTCATGGGAATAGCGCCCCCACACAGTAATTACCCCCTCCAGTAGTGGCTGTTAGCTGCATGGTGTCCTGTGAACCACTCACCTTTGTTGTCCCCACCCCATTAGGTAATTTTAGTATTTGGGGCCTTGTTGATCGGTTTTACTCGTCTTCCTAGGGACGCGTGAGGCAGGCAGCCATCTTTTATATCCCAGGAATATAAACTGAAGCTGCTGTCCATAGAAGTTTATCGTCCTTTTTCACTTTTATTGTGGGATGTGTGGATGTTTTTCATGCCCCACGTTCACCATACAGGATAAAGAACATTGGGGGAGATTTATCAAACATGGTGGAAAGTGAAACTGTCTCAGTTGCCCCTAGAAACCAATCAGATTCCACTTTCCATTCCCAACAGACTCAGCTAGTACAATATACTGCAATACTATAATATATGTATAGTAAAAGTAATGTATTGCAGTGTACATTCATTGTGGTTTTCTCCGTGACAAAAGGGCATTAAAGCGGCAGTACATGGCATATGGCCAGAAACTAGGGACTGAATTTCGCACCAATTTGTAATGTTTTCCGCTTTCCCTCTCTGTAACATCACTAACCCCATCACCCTCTGGGAGGTATAATGACCCCTCTGTGCCCCCTTTATAGCACTGGGACCTGTTTTGCCCCCTCTGTGTTATTAGGATGTATCTGTATTATAACAATGCCTCTGTGTCCCCTCTTTAGTACTAGGGCCCCTCTTTGATATTTGGATCCACTATATCTTCTGTGTAGTAGTAAAGCTGTCTCTGCCCCCTCTGTAATAATAGGATGCTTCGGAGCCCCCTCTGTCCTATACAATCTCCTCTGTGCCCCCTTTGTAGTATTATGACATGCTGCGTCCCCTCAGTGGAATTAGGACCCCTCTTTGCCCCCTCTGTAGTATTATTACCTCTCTGTGTCCACTCTGTAAAAATAAGCCTCCTATATTCCCTATATGACCTCTTTCTATTAATTCACACATCTATTCTTTTCCTTTGTAACAGATAGCCGTATACAGGAAGCCATACTGCAGGAGCACCAACTACTGTGTGACCAGTACCACAACCTGGATGACCTGAGGGCCCTATACTACGCTGAACAAGAAGCCACGTTAGAGGACTACCAACGATGGTGTGACCAAACCAACAACATGGATGACATATGTGCCTTGCACTATGTGGGCCAAATAGCCATGGAAGAAGAATATCAGGAATTGTGTGACCGGATTCATAGCGTGGAGTTCCTGTATGCCCAGCACTATATGGCACGATATGAAGAGAAGCATCAACAGGAGACCGAAGAGGAAGGACCGAAGAAGGACCACGACGGACCGAAGAAGGACCACGACGGACCGAAGAAGGACCATGAAGCCCAGAAAAGTGCCAAGATCCCGTTCTTAGCCCAACTGCAAAAATGTTGGGAATGGATCATTAATTCAAAATGGAGAGGAACATCTAAACTCAATGAAGAACATTCCTGTGAAATGCCAGGACCCAGTAACATCAGGAATCCGTCATCCAAAGAAGACCCTGACAACTCTAAAGAGACCTCACCTGTTACAGTCCCCCTAACATTGGACTGCTTCACCTTCTACCATTCACTGGGAGAAGGAACCTTCGGTAAAGTCCTCTTGGCAAAAGACATCATCCGCAGTGAATTTGTTGCCATTAAAGTGACAGAGAAGAGGCACGTCAGCTTTAAAGAACGCCATATCCTGCAACTATCTCATGAAAGCCCATACTTGATGCATGGCTTGGCCGCCTTTCACACACCAAACTTTGCCTGTTATGTGATGGAACTGGCCACCGGAGGGGACCTGTTTGAATTTGTCAAAAACCACTCGCCTCTTGATACCGACACAGTAAAGTTCATCACAGCCGAAGTGGTATGTGGCACAGAGTTCCTGCACAGAAGAAATATTATCCATCGGGACCTGAAGCCAGAAAATATACTTCTCACCAGAGAAGGCCACATAAAAATAACAGATTTCGGCTTTGCTGTGACAAATGTGTATAACCTGACCAGAACTGTGTGCGGAGGTACACCAGGATATGCAGCCCCAGAGATGATAAAACGCCAGCTACATGGGAGAGGAGTCGACTATTTCGCCATTGGCGTCATCCTCTACAATCTTTTGACCTTCAAGCGTCCATTTTATGGAAGAGACCAGACCGAAACAGAAATCTCTGTCCTCTGTCATACTCCAGACTACCCAAAGTCCCTTACTGACGACACAGTTAACATCTTAAAAAGCCTGCTGCGTAAAGACCAGTTCGAGCGGCTGGGAGTCAAAGAGGACATCAGGAGCCATCCATTCTTCTCGGATATCAATTGGGAGGACGTGGAAGTCGGGAGCATTGTTCCACCAGCAATCATGATGACATCCTCTGTTGACCTCAATGCTGAAGAACCTATGAAATTTGCTGAACCACCAAACATCATCAAACCTGAAGATCAGCAAATGTTTAATAAGTTCAGCTTTGTGTGCCCGGAGTGGTCAAATCAATATCATCCTGTCATTACTGACAAAGAAGATGCTGATAATGATGATGACGATATCTACATGTAGAGCATCACCTGAACTGATCTCTGCTCCAATCTAAATTTTAACAACTTAATCTTAACTCAACTTAACTTAAGCATCGGACTTAAATTTTTAACTAGACCAGATTTAAACTAACTAAACCAACTAGACTTAAACTTAACTAAAACCACTAGATTCTGGTTAAGCACAAGCTACGTAAGACTTTGTAGAGCTTGTGGGAGGGTGGGAGGGCTCCCTCTTTGTGCCTTCACCTTGACGTGGTGAGGGAGCTTGCGTGCCTTAGTGATCCATTGAGCTAAGCTGGCTGGAGTTAATGCTCCTGGTGGGGTCTCCCGTGCCAGAGAGGTCAATGGGGAGAGGCCAGACTAAGAAAGGCACCCAGTAGAAAGGGCTCTAAATCTACTTCTTTTCTCTCTCATAAAAACGCAATAGATAGATATCAGAATAACCAGACAAGTGCAGCGCTTGAAGGTGAGCGACTGATGTCGGAAGGCGACTAAAGTCTTATCCAGGCTTAGAAAAACATGTCCGCTTTCTTCCAGAAACAGCACCTCTCCTGTCCTCAGTTTGGCTCAGGTTTAGCAGCTCGGTTCTATTGAAGTGAATGGAGCTCAATTGTAGTACCACACACAACCGGAGGACAGGGCTGGTGCTGTTTTTGCAAGAAAGTAGCTGTGTTTATTCTTATCCTGGATAACCCCTAAGTTAGAGTAGGTATGGAACCTAGTGTACGGGACTCATCCAGACCTAGGAGCAGGGCTGGACTGGGACTAAATAGCAGGCGCGGCAGTGATATCCCAGCAGCCCATATTCAATATAATCCCTGCCATATGACAGAAAATACACAATGTCACACAACACCTAGGATGGAGCCAACTATCACTTCTCACATTCATTTGTAAATTACACTATGAACAATACAAGAAAAATAAAATAGCTAGGATTTACCTAATGAAATGATCATGTGTGTACTACTACTATACAAGCACATATATGACCAATAATACTGCCATATAGTGGTCAGATACAATGTCTACACAGGATCTGTACAACACTACAACTATACAAACACACATACATGCAAAAATATTGCCATACAGTGGTCAGATACCAGCTATAGGATCTGTACACTACTACTATACAAGCACATATATGACCAATAATACCGCCATATAGTGGTCAGATACAATGTCTACACAGGATCTGTACAACACTACCACTATACAAACACTTATACATGCAAAAATATTGCCATACAGTGGTCAGATACCAGCTATAGGATCTGTACACTACCACTATACAAGCACTCATATAACCAATATTAGTTAGTGTATGATACCAATGTGGTGATATATTTAAGCTCAACTAGGTTAAATTCTCTAGAGAAAATGTTTTCTTTAAAATTAACTAGTGTCAGAAAGTTATATAGATTTGTAATTTACTTCTATTTAAATATTTTCTGTCTTCCAGTACTTAGCAGCTCCTGTATGTCCTGCAGGAAGTGGTATATTGTTTCCAGTCTGTGCTGCCACCTCTGTCCATGTCAGGAACTGTCCAGAGCAGTAGCAAATCCATGTAGAAAACCTCTCCTGCTCTCTAGGCTTGAAAGAATACACCACTTCCTGCAGGACATACAACAGATGATAAGTACTGAAAGACTTGAGATTTTTTTAACCTCTTAAAGACAGAGCCCAAAATGGCCTTAAGGACCGGACCAAATTTCAGGAATATGACGTGTGTCACTTTATGCATTAATAACTTCAGGATGCTGTTACCTATCCGGCTCATTCTCAGATAGTTATACTTTATATTTCTGGTAAATTTGAGTCGATACTTACAGCCTATGTTTATGAAAAACCCCAAAATAACGTGAAAAATTGCATTTTTTCTAACTTTGAAATTTTGTGCTAAGGACAATGGTTATGCCACATAAATTATATATTAAATAGCATAAGCAATAAGTCTACTTTATGTTGGCGGCATTTATTAAACTTGCCTTTAACTTTATAAGACAATAGAAAGCTTCAAAGTTTAGCAGCATTTTCACAAGAGTTTCATAATCTGATTTTTCAAGGGACCAGTTGACGTTTGAAGTGTATGTGAGGGGACTGTATGTTATGAAGCCCCACAAAGCACCCCATTTCAGAAACTGCACCCCCCCAAACTGTGCAAAAGCACATCCAGAAAGTGTTTTAACCCTTTAGGTCACAGAAATAAAAGCTAAGTGTGTAAGAAAATGAAAAATTTAACTATAATCCAATATCTTTTATAATTATAAACCTATTACCAGAGAAATGCACCCCAATATTTATTGCCCCGTTTCTGCAGTTTATAGAAATACCCCACATGTGGCCCTATTGCGCTATTTGACGCAACCACAAGCCTCAGATACAAAGGAGCGCCTAGTGAATTTCAACGCCTCCGTTATATTTCACCATTTCAAGGATTTCAAGGGCCATATCGCATTTACACAGCCCTCGTGCTGCCAAAACACTGGACACCCCCCACAAGTGACCCCATTCTGGAAACTACACCTCTCAAGGAATCTAACAAGGGGTGCAGTGAGCATATGGACCCCACTAGCACAAATGTGGAACAATGTGACGTGAAAGTGAAAAGTTAAATTTTTTCACTTTCACTGCACAACTGTGCCCGTCACCAGTGGGGTCCAAATCCTCACTGCACCCCTTGTTAGATTCCTTATGGGGTGTAGTTTCCAGAATGGGGTAACTTGTGGGGGTTTTCACTGTCTTGGCAGCACGACGGCTCTGTAAATGCAACATGGCGTTTATCATCCATTCTGGCCAAATCCAGCCTCCAAAATCCAAATGGCGCTCCTTCCCTTCGGAGGCTTGCCCTGCACCCACATGGCGCTTTATGTCCACATGTGGGGTATTTACGGACTCAGGGAAAATTGCTCTACACATTTTGTGTTTTTTTTATTTTAACCCCTTGTGAAAATGAAAAATTCAAGGCTAAACCTACATTTCCACATTTGTGCCCGTTACCAGTGGGGTCCATATGCTCACTGCACCCCTTGTTACATTCCCTGAGGGGGGTAGTTTCCATAATGGGGTCACTTGTGGAGAGTTTCAACTGTCTTGGCAACACAGGGTCCTTTTAAATACAACATGGCCCTTGAAAATCCATTCCAGCCAAATCCAGCCTCCAAAAGCCCGTCTTGCAGCCGCATGGCGCCTTATGTCCACATGTGGGGTATTTCCGTACTCGGGGGAAATTGCTCTACCAATTGTGTTTTTTTTTATCTTTTAACCCCTTGTGAAAATGAAAAAATCAAGACTAAATCAATGATTTAGTATAAAAATGTAAACATTTTTACACTAAATGTTGGTCTAGCCTTGATTTTTTTCATTACCACAAGGGGTTAAAAGGGAATACAAATGCAAAACGTGTAGGGTAATTACCCTTGGGTAATGTCCACATGTGGATATATTGTGCCATATGGGCACAGGGCAAGCCACCAAAGGGACAGAGCGCCATTTAGAGACTGGAATAGAGGATGGAGGCCATGTCGCAATTACAAAGCTCCTGTACTGCCAGGACACTGGGAACGCCCCACAAGTGACCCCATTCTGGAAACTACACCCCTCAAGGAATCTAACAAGGGGAGCAGTGAGAATATGGACCCCACTGGTGATGGGCACATTTGTAGAACATGTGCTGTGAAAGTGAAAAATACAATTTTTTTCCTTTTCACGGCACAAATGTGCCCGTCACCAGGGGGCCATATCCCGGCTGCACCCCTGTTAGATTCCTTATGGGGTGTAGTTTCCAGAATGGGGTCACTTGTGGGGGGTTTCTACTCTCCTGGCAGAACAAGGACTTTGTAATTGCATCATGGCAAGCTTCTAATGGGAATGGCGGCCATGCCTATTTAGTTGGGGAAAAGGGACCATTTTTAATTTATTTGGGGGTATTAGGCCAATTATTAGTTTATAAGGCTGAAAATGACAGGTGTCCATCAAAATTAACCTATGTTGATCCAGAGGAAGGCAAAAAACCCTTGTGAGGCAGACGACAGTAGCCTCATCACTGGAAAAAAAATTCCTTCCCGACTCCAAAAATCGAATTAATCCATTGATCAACATGACCCCTGAAATAGGAAAAAGGGATAGGATTTAGAAATTGTAGAACTCCAATGACATGTGGTACGCCTTGAAGCGATCCTGTATGCAGAGGCCGGGGGATCAGGACAGGTGCACACTGGTAAATGGTGTCCTTCCTGAGCCCCTGTTACGCCACACTCTGCGCTTCTTCTGGGGTCTCCTGTTTTCCAGTGTGGGGGACGTTACCTGGAAAATGTTGCCCTGATGCGATGCGGGGTCCTTCATATCCAGAAGCGCTGGTCCGCTACATTGCTGCTAAATATTAGGGCTCTATTACTGCTTCTGATGTTTTTGGATTGCGCCACAAGCTACAGTAGCTCGGGCAGCGAGGGACCGGAAGAGGGGGTGCTGGTATAAAAGCTATATCTGTACAGGTGGTAACCTTTATCCAGCAGTGGGAAGATCAGGTCCCAAACGATCTTCCCACTAACTCGGAGGATGGGGGGGCATCTGGGAGCTGGATTCGCGTGTCCCTTCCATCATACACTCTAAGGCTATGTTCACACTATGTATGTGTGCGGCTGTATTTTTTATGCGGCTGTAAATGTGCGGATGAAACTACGGCCGTGGGAAAAAAATAGATATGCGGCTGAAAACATACGGTCATTTACTTGGAAATCTGGTTCAACTAAAAATAACAAATAAAATCTTAAGAAAGTGATGCAAACACCTCTGGATGCATCTGGGAAAGCAGGGAAACAGTTTACATGAATCGCTATTACCGGGGTTTGCGATCCTCTGCAGTATGCCGATGCCGATGCCTCTCATGTTTAATATATTGAATTAATAAAACACATTTTCGTTGTAATAAAGTCCCTTTCGTTGTTCAATAATTACATTTAAAAGATTCCATCATTTTGCAATTAAATATACTGTTAAAATAATTTATAATTTATTTTTTTTTTTTTAAATAAATAAATAATTTAAAAAAACCGCATAGGGTCCCCCCTATTTTTATAACCAGCCGGGTTAAAAACCAAACGACAGCAGCCTGGTAACACCAGGGTGGGAAGAGCCATTGGTTTAGGCCCTCCCCAGCCTAAATCTTACCAGCCTGCTGCCGCCCGGTCCAGGAGCGCCAATTTTGACGCTCCGGGACCACTGGCACCCGGCTCTTCCCAGTACCCCTGGTGGCATTGGGTACTGGGGTAATAATAGGGGGTTAGTGTTAGCCATTTTATACCGGCTAACACTAGGCCCCAACTTAGTAATGGATTCCGTCTATTAGACGGCTTCCACTACTAAGTCTATAAAGTAAAGAAATAAAGACAAGACACAAGTTAAAAAATTTTTTTATTCAAATAAAAACACCCCCACACCCCTCATTGACCATTTTATTTAAAAAAAACATTAAAAAAACGCTGGTCATCGACGTAGTCCACGGAATCCGACGTAATCCCCAGGATACCGATATCTGAAAAACAAAAAGGGAGAAACACACAAAAAAACACACAAACAGGAGCACAACACCCATCATTGTGAGCGGTGTTGTGCACCTTACAGTATGCAGCATCTTTACAGATCGCTGCTTACAGTCTGGCCCCCAAGGGGTTAAGGGAGGATGTATTGCATTCCCCTTAACCCCTTGGGGGCCAGACTGATGTCAGACTGCACCCATCCCAGCAAGGAAGGGATTAACTGACCCCCCCTTCCTTGCTGGGAGGGGTGCAGTGCTGGGGAGGGGGTGGGGAGAGCTCTATACTCACCCCGATGTGTCCTCTTCGCTGGTCCGCAGCACAATGAAGTCACTGTACTGCGGACCGGCTCATTATATGTGCGCTGAGCCGATCAGCCAATCAGCTGAGCGCACATATAATTCTAAATAATTCTTTTAATAATGCAATTGTGATAACATAATTAGAAGAAACATTTGATGTTTTCATTAAAGTAAAGTGATGATTAGTACAGAAAGCTCTATTGCCGACATATGAATTAACGGCTTATGGAGCTTCCTGTACTAATTAATATTTAATTAATAAAACACATTTTCGTTGAAATAAAATCAGTTTCGTTGTTCAATAATTTAATTTAAACGAATCCATTATTGTGCAATTAAATATACTGTCAAAAAATAAATATATATATAAATATACATTTATTTATATATATATTTATTTTAACAGTATATTTAATTGCCAAATGATGGATTCGTTAGAATTAAATTATTGACCAACGAAAGGCACTTTATTACAAAGAAAATGTGTTTTATTAATTTAATATATTAACTATTAGAGGCATCGGCATTCGGCATCATTGCCGGCTATTTTTGAAGTACTCCGTACGGACCGCCTGTCAATCCTCGGCCGCATGTCCAGCCGCAAACAATGGTCTTGTTAATTTTTTACGGGTCCGTTTACGATCGGGCCGTAGATTCATACATAGTGTGCACTGTGCAGCCGTATATCCTATACTTTCCAGCGTACGCATGAACCACCAAAAATACCGCCGCACAATTACAGCCGCAAATACAGCCGCACAGCTACATAGTCTGAACCTGGCCTAAACCTGAACAGGTCCCTGGAAATATCTGATTTTGAAATTTTACTGAAAATTTGGAAAATTGCTGCTAATGTTTTAAGCTTCCTATTGTCTAAAAAAATGAAATATAGTTTAATAAATGCTGCCAACATAAAGTAGACATGTTGCTAATGCTATTTAATATATAATTTATGTGGCATAACCATTTTCTGTATAAGCAGAAAAGTTCCAAAGTTGGAAAAATGCATTTTTTCAATATTTTTCACGTTATTTTGGTGTGTTTTTTCATAAAGATTCGTTATAAGTATCGACTCCAATTTACCAGAAATGTGAAGTACAATATGTCACGAGAAAACAATCTCAGAATCAGCCAGATAGGTAAAAGCATCCCGAAGTTATTAATGAATAAAGTGACACAGGTCATATTCATAAAATTTGTCTCTGTCCTTAAGGCCATTTCAGGCTCTGTCCTTAAAGGGTTAAAGGAAACCTGTCACCCCCCGTGCCGGGGTGACAGGCTCCCGACCCCCGTTAGAGCCCCCTATACTTACCTCATTGCGCCGGGTCCCGCTTCCTGAGCCGGTCGGGTGACTGAGATTTCAGCGCCCGAAGCCCGGTGCGCACTTACAGGAGAGTCCAATGCACATAGAGAATGAATGGGGAGTCCGATGCTCCGTCATTCTCTATGAGCATCGGCCTCTCCTGTGAGCGAGCGCGCCGGCCTTTGGGGGCTGAAATCTCAGTCACCCGACCGGCTCAGGAAGCGGGACCCGGCGCAATGAGGTAAGTATAGGGGGCTCTAACGGGGGATTGGGAGCCTGTCACCCCTTCACGGGGGGGTGACAGGTCCTCTTTAAGCAGACTGGAGGGTGATTGGGGGCTACTTGGGGTAGCTGAGGCAGACTGGAGGGTGACTGGGGCAGACTTTAGCATCATGCCCCTCATCATCCTTCAGCATCATGCCCTCATGTGGGCCCCTCATTATACCACCAGTATAATACAGTGAGTACTGCGAGGCTGCTGGTATACTGAGGGGCCCACATGAGGGGATGATGCTGAAGGAGGTAAAGCTATATACATTGGTGTGAGAGGCTAGGACACTGTATATCAGTCACAGCTGTGATTACCAGTCTTCCAGTATACTAGCCTCTCATACCAATGTACATAGCGTTATCTCCTTCAGCATTATCCCCCTCATGTGGGCTCCTCAGTATACCAGCAGTCTCACAGCACTGTATAATACTGGTGGTATAATGAAGTGCCCTCATGGGGGGATTATAAACTATACACTGGGGTGAGAGGCTAGTATACTGGTAATCAGACTGCTAATCAGAGCTGTGACTGGTATATAGTGTATACCAGTCCTTCAGCATAATCCCCCTCATGTGGACACCTTATTACCTGGCTCCCTGTAGCACACGGCCATCTTGTTCTCTTCTATCCCAGATAGGAGTGAGTGACCTCACTGTCAGGTCCTGTAGCTGGGAGGAGAGAGCGGCCTCTGGTGGCTGGAGGCAGAATATACAGCCTACAGCCAAAAAGCCTATGCTTAGGCTTCAATGCATTGGGGGCCGTCACGGGGGTGGGGCGTGATGTCACAGGGGCGGAGCTTACCGGGGCAAACCCAGGACATTACTTAGTGAGGACTGGCCTGTCAAATCCAGGACAGTCCCGGCGAAAACGGGACTGTTGGCAACTATGCATATGTATCCCAGGACCGTATTAGCAGCTGCTGCTGCCCTAGGCACTAAACTTGAAGATGCCCCACCACAGGATTGGTAAATTGGTAGGTAATAGCTCCAGGTGTCACATTTGACACTGCCACACCAGAGCTGATCAATACCACCATACTGTGACTGGATAACACCACAATACTGTGCCTGGTTAACACCATCTTACCAGTCTCCCTCACTCTACTCCCCCCCCGCCAGAAAGAGAGGTGGGAGACTTCCAAAAATAAAACCACCGGACCACGGGTGCCTAGTGGTAAATACGGCCCTGACTTAACCCCTTGTGTGCCATACTGTAGGCAGCATCTGCTAAGATGCTGCATGCTGTAAGGTACAGAATACCTGTCACAATGATGGGTGTTCTGCTACTGGCATTTATTTTATGTGTTTTTCTCTTCTGTTTTTCAGATATCGGTATCCTGTGGATTACGTCAGATTCATTGGACTATTTTGATGACCAGCATGTTTTTTATGTTTTTTTTTTTTATAAAATGGTCTACGAGGGGTATGGGGTGTTCTTTTTTTAAATAAAATACTTTTCTCTATTGTGTTGTGTTTTATTATTCTTTACTTTCAGTTTTTGTATTTGAAGCTGTCTGATAGATGGCTAATGCTACCCCCCCTCCAATATTACTCCAGTACCCAATGCCACAAGGGGTACTGGGACGAGCAAGGTACCAGTAGTCCTGGAGTGTTGAAATTGGCGTTCCTGGACTGGGCAGTAGCAGGCTGGTATTATTAGGCTGGGGAGGGCCCAAAAAATGGCCCTTCCCACCCTGGTACTACTAGGCTGCTTCTCTTTGGTTTTCACTATAATCTTTCCTCAGGAAAAATGATAAATGCGGCGCACGCAGAGTCTGTATCGCTCTCTCTCCGCCCTTCCGGCGCAGATGGGGCCGATGCAAATGAAATATTCGCAAATAGACCATTTGTGAAAATATTTACACCGACCGGGCCCATCTGCTCCTAAAAAAGGCATTTTAGCCTTTTAATAGATCCCCCTTTGTCTCTATAAGGGTCCATTTACACAGAAAGATTATCTAACTGATTATCTGCCAAATATTTAAAGCCAAAGCCAGGAATGGATTTGAAAAGAGGAGAAATCTCAGTCTTTCCTTTATGACCTGATCTCTGTTTATAGTCTGTTCCTGGCTTTGGCTTCAAATCTTTGGCAGATAATCTTTCTGTGTAAATAGACCCTTATGCTGCGTTTACACAGACAGATTTATCTGACAGATCTTTGAAGCCAAAACCAGGAACAGACTATAAACAGGGATCAGGTCATAAAGGAAAGACTGGGATCTATCCTCTTTTCAAATCCATTCCTGGCTTTGGCTTCCAAAATCTGTCAGATAAATCTGTCTGTGTAAACGCACCATTATGCAGAGCAATAATCAGCCTTATTTGCCAATTATCGCTCCCTTTAATAGGGCACTTAGGGTTGGGGAAGCTGCCTATGTACTGAGCACTACAGCCCCCAGCAGACCCAGTGAAATGCCACAAAATTTCATGTGTATGCAGTAACCTGGCTGAAGAACTCTTTCTCCACAAGTCGGTATGAGGCCGTAATAAAAGGTATTTCTCTTTTAAATGTTTTTAATTAAACAAAAATAAAAGGTATTCAGTGTAACGACTACAGCCTCTTCTATGGTGATGTTCCGCAGTGTATTAGACAGGTCAGCTGAGGGCCATAGGGGCCGCAAAACAAGCTCTGGTCAGCGAGATAGGTGACCCCTTTGCAGTGCATTTACATGGCATGAGAAATTGAGCAATTGGGCTGCATGAAAGATCCTTCAGTTGCTTTGTTGTAGCCATCAGACACGCTACTCCAAATTCCCACTATCCACACAGCAAGATTCTCTGGAGCTGGATTATTGCCGCCCGACATTAATATCCCACTGGGGAAACCTAGATAAAAGGTACAGAGGTACGAAAGGATTTCCTTTTTAAGTAAAAAAACCCCCAAAACCTCTGTTTATCTATGGGGCAAATGGACAGATGACAGAGACGTAACATTATCTACCACTTCAGGATTAGAATAGTGTGTTGATTTTTTAAAATATATATGTTATATCCCTCTCTGTTTGTAAGTAAATGTAAAATTTTTATGCGATTGTATAATGTGTATATTGGATTTTTGTAATAATGAATCAAAGATGTAACTTTGAATTGTTTAAAAAAAAAAAAAAAAATATTTAATAAAAAAATATATATATAAAAAATAAAAATATCTCACATAGGCAAGAGACCATTTTCATTTGCAGAATGTGGGAAATGTTATACTGAGCAATCAGAGAACATCATAGAATCTCCATAGGCAAGAAATCATTTTCATGTTCAGATAGTGGGAAATGTTTTTGGGTGACTTCACACGTAGGTGTTTTGTGCATGGCGTTTTTTCTGTGTTTTCACCTTGCAATGTGAAAGTCTCTGTGTGACATTGGCTGTTTTTCGGGTCAGCGTTTTTCCTCGAACGTGGACGTCAAAATTATGACCCAAATGCACCCGCTCCAGAAAGGAAGGGGTTAAGTGACCCGGAGAAGGGGGGGGGCAGGGGTTGGTTACCTTGCCCTCCAGTCTTCTCCCCGTCTTCTTCTTGTAATCAGCAGCTGAGCAGGGACACTGCTTCAGCCGCTGATTGGCTGAGATAATGCCGAAGCATCGTCAGTGTAGCCAGATCAGCGAAGAGGCAGAGCCTGGCAAGCTTGGATGTCAGTGTGCCAGGCTCTGCCGAAGATGTCGGAGTGAGTATCAATAGGGGCCCACTCCTCCACCTAGCACTGTACTCATCTCAGCAAGGAAGGGGGACAGTTAATCCCTTCCTTGCTGGCATGGGCACATTGTGACATCATTGTGGCCCCCATGGGGTTAACTGATTTACTGATTAGTGTTTGCTATTTTATACCGGCTTACACTAGGCCCGACTTATTAGAGGAAGCTGTCTGCTAGATGGAATACATTACTAAGTCTGAAAGTAAAGAAAAATAAAACAGTGAATATTATTTTATTTAAAAAAGAACACCCCCACACCCTACCTTGCCCATTCTATTTCAATATAAAACAACACTGGTAAACAACATAGTCCAACGAATCCGATGTAATCCATAAGATACCGATATCTGAAAAACAAAAGGGAAAAACACACCCAAAAAAATCCAGGAGCAGAACACCCATTGTTGTGGTAGGTGCTCTGCATCTTACAGTAGGCAGAATCTTAGTAGATGCTTGCATTTAGAAGACTGTCCTCAGCAGCACTCACCATAAAATTCACCTTTATTGGAATACAAACATGCTTTACAGGAAACATGATGATGCCTTGAGAAAGTGCCAGACAGGTGTGAAACGTCCGTAGGTGGGGAGAGAGCCTCCTCTCGTTTCCTCTAAAGCATGTTTGTATTCCAATAAAGGTGAATTTTATGGTGAGTGCCGCTGAGGACAATCTTCTATATGCAATAATCGTTGTGAACTGCTGTACTGCTGAGCACTACCTACACCAAAGAAGAAGGGAGTGCGGACCATATACACCTCTATGCTGGGACCTGTAGTGTCGGTGACTCTTTGGATTCGGCTATTCTTAGTAGATGCTGCTTACAGTATGGCACACAAAGGGTTAAGTATGGACGCATGACATCCATACTTAATCCCTTGTGTGCCAGACTAAACAATGTGGCCCCCAGGGGGTTAAGTGAGCATGCATGGCATCCTAAATTAACCCCATGGGGGCCACATTGATGTTACATTGTACCCATCCCAGCAAGAAAGGGATTACTTGCTCCCCTTCCTTGCTGGGATGGGTATAGTGCTGGGGAGAAGGGGGGCCCTATTGATACTCAACCTGACGTCTTCTATCTTCAGCAGAGACTGGCACTCTGAGATACAAGTGTGCCAGGCTCTGCTTCTTTAAATATGGAGCCACTATTGTAGCCGCAGGTTGGCTACGCTGACGATGCTCCAGCGTCATCTCAGCCAATCAGTGGCTAAAGCAGTGTCCCTGCTCAGCTGCTCATGAGAAGGAGACAGGGAGAAGACCGGATGGTAAGTTAAGCTCACCCCTTTCCCGGAACGAAGCACAGTCTGACCCACAGAGGGTTCAGTTAACCCCCTGGTGACCAGTGGCATTTTTTTTTTTCTTCCTGAAAAGCGCTACTAAAAACCACCATATGCATAACCTATGGCATATTTTAGTAGAGCTGAAGCCTTCCATTGAAGTCTTTGGGAGAAAAATGCTGCAGTTTCCCCAAAAAAATTCCAAACCCTCAGCCTGCTGCATTTTTCTAAAACTGCCAAAGAGCAGCAAAAATACATCTTGCAAATAACATGTAGGGATCCCGCCATGCAGACCCCCACATGCAGGGATCACGACATGCAGACCCCCAAGGACTATGATCACACTGCAGCCATAGGCTCTGTAAGCATATCCTTCCAAGATCAGATCCCACAATAACATTCCCTATTGCCAATAATAATGCCCCAGCAGCTAGATATGCCACCTGCGGCCAGATACAGTGGTCCCTGTAGACAGATAGGCCCCCTATAGCCTGTAATAATGCCTCAGTAGCTGGATACAATGCTCCCTACAGCCAGATTCAACATCCCATGCAACCAGATATGATCCTTATGACCAAATGCAATGTTCCCTCCTAGTCAGATACTTTAAAACCAGATACAATGCCCCCTGTAGCCAGATATTCCCCATATAACCAAAAGCAGTGCCTTCCTTGCTAACACAAAGTTAAACTTACCTGCCCATCAATCCATTGTGCCTCCTGTAGCCAGATACAATACCCCATGCAACTACATATGCCCCCTGTAATGAGGTACAACAGTCAGATATACCTTTGTATTGAGATATGATGCATCTTGTATACAGTTACAATGCCCATGTAGACACAGATGCCCCCTGTAGAGAGATACAATTTCCTAAGTAGCTAGATATGAACCCTGCAGCCACATACAATAACCCTATAACCAGATACATTACCCCTTGCTACTAGATATGCTACCTGGATCAAATTCCATGTCTGCTATAGCCAGATACAGTGTGCCCCTGTAGTCAGATAGAATCCCCCTATAACAAGTTAGAATGACCCTTACAACTAGATATGCCCCCTGTAATAAGTGTATTGAGGAGTGTAGGGGACTGGACTACTCAATACACTTATTTGTTATAATGGCCGCCTATGGCAAACTGTGCACAATAGTCAAGATGAACGTAAACACTAAACCCCGAAAGAGACCTGAACCCTACACAGGCAGAGCAGGCGGGAAAGAAGCGGCAGATATGTAATAATAATCACTTATTACCCTCATATAAAACTATTAATAAAATAGTAATTATATAGGGAAAAATATTCTCATAGGAAGGGACTGAAACCTTTTGCTAAATGTTTTTTTGTTTGTTTGAGCAACATTATCAAGTATCAGTATAAACCATATTAAAATACTACAGCCGAGCGCATAGACCAAGATCTTATTCATCCAAACAAAAATAGAAATTCCCGCCAATGGCCAATTGTTCATTATGTATGTAATGTTTATATCAGTGATATTGCATTATATGGTTAGTACAAGTGTTTGTATCCAGATATTTAAATAAAGTTTATTTAAAAAACAAAACAAAAGAAATATGACATCATAATAGAACAGCTACTGGACCCTTCAGAGCTTTATTAGGAGTTGGATCGTAAGTACACACATCCATTGGCTCCTGGTATTTTTTGTTATTTTCTATTTTTCAATCAGTTTTCTCCATGTAATCTTTATTTTTTTCACACACACAGGTGATTTCTGCTAAAGATTGGCGACAGGAGGCGATTTAGAGATATGGAGGAAGAGCCGAAGATGGACGTGGAGCAGTCCGTAGAGGAAAAGGACGTTCCAGTTGTCTTCAAAGAACATGTGAGTGAGAATTCCCCATCCAGTATAGCAGGGTATAGCAGATAGGATACACTGTGGGATGCTTGTATAGAGATGGGGTTGTGTACATAGTGGGGTGTCCTGTCCAGGAGTATCTGTACCTGTAGATACTCCTCCCTGGTCACATGATCACATAGGTGCCCCCCCCCCCATAGGAGACAGTGGTGATGGGAGGAGATGTGTAGAATGGGGAGCTATAAATACCTTACACCCTGTTACTTATTCCCCATGTTCAGCCATTTCCAACTGCCATTTTGCCATGTTCCATGCAGGGGGCGGGGCTTAGTTGGCCATGATAACTGCTGGGTGGTGGCTGTGGTCTATGGCCGGGCTCATGCACTGTGTGTGTTATGTGATCTCCAGCACCTCTGCGGACATAGGAAGGAATATACTCCCATAAGGTAAAGAGGGAAATCACATAGCACACATAAGCCATGGGCCTGGCCCAAGACTTTATCCAGATGTGCAGTAATATGTGACAATGCTATCACTGGATCAGGGCCTACAGTGTGATCTGTCATGCTAATTAAATAAAATAATAATAATAATAATAATAATAATATATGTGGTACAAGATGGGAGTTGTAGTTATGCAAACAGGAGAGCTCCAAGCTGTAAAACTACAAGTCCCATAAAGTATAGTCCCCACAACATAATCATGGGAGTTGTAGTTCTTCAACTTGGAGCTCTCATGTTTGCATAACTACAAGCCCCATCCTCATGTTGTGGTGACAGTACAAGATGGGAATTGTAGTTCTGCAACCTGGAGCTTTCCAAGTTACCTAACTACAACTCCCATCATGTAATGTCACCAGGACATAATGGTAGTTGTAGCTGTGCAACAGCTGGGGGCCACAGTAGATGGAAAGTGACATAGGGGTTGACGTGGAAGCCTGGAGGGAAATCCTCCCGACACATTACAGAGATGCTGAGATGCTGGTAAGCAAGGGGGGTGCTGCTGCACATTGTCCCTCTATGGGCTCTACAGGCAGACGAGGAAGCCTGGAGTGGAATCCCCCCCGTCTTACAGGGTCACAGAGATGCTGGGGCCCTGAGGATGACCAGAGCCGCCACTCCTCTTTTGCACAGTGAAATCCCACGCACCCACACATTAAGGAGCTGCTGAAACACGTGCGCGGGGCAGGGGGGGGGGGGGGGAATTGCAATACATTGTCATGGCTATACGGGCGGATGGGGAAGCCTGTAGTGGAATTCTCCCCCAACCGCAACATCTCCTCCATGCTGTAATGGGGGAGGATTCCACTATAGGCTTCCCCGCCTGCCTGTAGAGCCAGGACAATGTTATGCAGCACAGTGGCCGACAGAGACAGCAGCCGGCCATCCTCCATAGCGGCCGACAGAGACAGCAGCCGACCATCTTCCATAGCGGCTGATAGACACAGCAGCCGGCCATCCTCCGTAGCGGCCGGCAGACACAGCAGCCCGGCCATCCTCCATAACGGCCGATAGACACAGCAGCCCGGCCATCCTCCGTAGCGGCCAACAGACAGAGCAGCCCGGCCATCCTCCATAGCGGCCAACAGACACAGCAGCCCGGCCATCCTCCATAGTGGCTGACAGACACAGCAGCCCGGCCATCCTCCGTAGCGGCCAACAGATAGAGCAGCCCGGCCATCCTCCATGGCGGCCGACAGAGACAGCAGCCGGCCATCATCCATAGCGGCCGACAGACACAGCAGCCCGGCCATCCTCCATAGCGGCCGTCAGACACAGCAGCCCGGCCATCCTCCATAGCGGCCGACAGACAGAGCAGCCCGGCCATCCTCCATAGCGGCCGACAGACACAGCAGCCCGGCCATCCTCCATAGCGGCCGACAGACACAGCGCTGTGAGTAATGAGGAAATGAAGATGTCGCTGAAACAGGAAGCAGATAAGTTTTTGAATGAATCGATGCAGGTGTATGGGGGCTGCAAGGAGGGGGGGGGTTAAAATAATTAAATAAAAACACAACAGGGCGAAGTAATAGCACATCCTACAGATGTAAGAATGTTATTTTTTGCATTATTACTGAGTTCTCCTTTATATAAATAAAAATAAATGTTACGTATACTTATAAAGTAGACTGTACTCTGATTTGTTGTTAGGTGTAACATACATTTACTGTCAGATAGCTGCTGTACTGTAAGACTAGACTGACACATGTGCAGTGTGGACACAACATTACAGACACCATAAATCCTGTTATAACCACAAAGGAGGGACACAGACTGTAAAACTGGGGGTAGCAGTAGCTGTAGGAATGGGGCTAGTGGTAGATTGAGTGATGGGGGTAGTGGCAGCTGTAGGGCCAGGGGTAGTAGGAGCTGTACAACTGGGGCTAGTGGTAGCTTTAGTGATGGGGGTAGTGGCAGCAGTAAAGCTGGAACAAGTGGTAGCTGTAGGGCTGGGGGTAGTGGTAGCTGTAGGGCTGGGGGTAGTGGCAGCAGTAAAGCTGGAACAAGTGGTAGCTGTAGGGCTGGGGGTAGCAGGAGCTGTAGGGCTGGGGGTAGTGGTAGCTGTAGGGCTGGGGGTAGTGGTAGCTGTAGGGCTGGGGGTAGTGGCAGCAGCAGGGCAGGGGGTAATGGTAGCTGTAGAACTGGGGTAGTAGTAGCTATACAGCTGAGAAGTAGTAGCTATACAGCTGGGGGCAGTAGTAGCTGTAGGGCTGGGTGTCCAATGTGATAGAGACAATGATGGGCCTATCGCCTATAGCAGTGCTTCTCAAAACTGTGAGGCGGGCCTCACCAGTGAGGCGCCCCCTAGTTGTTGGTGAGGCCCAGCTGGGAAGCCAGTTTTCACAAAAGTAACTATGATCTGCACAGTCCTCCAAAATCTCCATTTTAGCAACATTATTAATTTATTTTGTACTAAGGGTGTCCTCTCCACCCTTACTTCATATATAGAAAAAAGAAGATGTGCAGGGCACTCACCGTAAAAATTTTATTTAATCCATGTTAAAAATTCATTCCACGGGTTAAGGACGTCAGGAACGCCAGCACCATGCGGCGGCGTTACAGCTGTTTCGAGTACGTCAGTATGCTTCTCCAGACGCCTGGTGCTGCCGTTCCTGCTGTCATTATCCCTTGTAATGGATTTTTAACATGGATTAAATAAAAGTAAAGTTTTACAGTGAGTGCCCTGCACATCTTTTTTCTATATATGAAGAGCCTGTACTTCTTACTATTTTGGAGAGCTTGGGGAAGTAGTAGCGGTAGGGCTGGGGGTAGTAGTAGTAGTGGTAGGGCTGGGGGTAGTAGTATTCTCCTACAACAACCCTGCTAGCCCTCCTCAGGCTAGTATACAATATTTCCCAAAAGAACGAGGCAAAATTCACTGATAAACCACAAATTATTCTTATTATACACAAAATCAAACAATTTTTTTACATAAATTAAAATAACACAAGGTGAGATAAAATTGTACACACTACGGTATGATCACTACAATGTAAATAATATATGTCAAATACATATCTCCATGTGTGGTGGGGCTGAACCAAAATGATGTAAAAATAATACAAATAATGCAACCCAACACCGGCTCTGCTGCACAAATGACACTGATGATGTGAATGTTGCTAAAATGTTGCTAAAGGAAAACTACTGCACCACCCTAATAAGGCCTAATATAAGGTGCTGTTAGTAAGCAATAGAGAGCCATTCCAAGTGGTGTCCGAGATCCCACACCCAACACATAGTGACCATACCTGATGTAAGCTGCGTGCTACACCGCCTCCAACGCATGTTTCGCAATTTGCTTGCTCACGGAGGCATGGCATGAACATCAGCCGTTATTTGACACAGCCGGTGTTTGATGTTTCAAACAACAGCCAATGTCTCAGATGTTCACAAGGACAATACTGTAGTATCGGCCAGGTCACCATCTCTTCATTTAAATTCGAATGCGGGCACATTTGGGTGTGCCCATAGTCCTTTACATTGTGCGGACAGGCTATCTTGTGCAGCCGCTTTTCACTGAATAGCGGCCGCACAAAATAGACTCGTCAATTATTTTTTGCAGACGCAGAGAACCACAGCAATAGTGTATACACAACGGCAGTGATTCCATACAGTGTAATGTCATTGTGCACTGTCAATAATACACATAGTAGCAACATAGTAGCTGCAAACAATGTATGATAGCAAATGCAACATCAACCAATAAACAAGCAGGTGTGAACACGATGGGATGCACGCCAGTATAGATAGGTACAGGAGCTATTAACCCTGTTACACCCTGAGCATGGTGCACCAATCTACCCCTCCTCACCGAGGGAACCATCGGAATAGATGCCCTCATAATGGCGGCTCCTGCCCTGTGCTGTCCCTACTCCCAGACCCTACACTTACCCTTATGCAGCTCCCTACACAGCATTTCATGTACAAAGGACTTGTCAGGGGAGGATGATAGATCCCGGGTATAGCACTGCATCGGGGTCCGGTACTGTGTGCATCTGGCCTCAATAAACGTGGCACATCACAGCAGTGGCCGGAGTGCCTGGAGGGTGCTAATAGCCTGATCTAGTTGTGTCACACAGCCACAGATCAGGCTATTAGTGTCCTCCAGGCATACCGGCCACTGCTGTGATGTGCCACGTTTATTGATGCCGGACACACACTGTACAGGACTCCGATGCAGTGCTATACCCGGGATCTATCATCCTTCCCTGACGAGTCCTTTGTAGATGAAACGCCGTGTAGGGAGCAGGATAAGGGTAAGCGTAGGGTCTGGGAGTAGGGACAGCACAGGGCAGGAGCCGCCATTATAAGGGCATCTACTCTGATGATTCCCTGAGTGAGGAGGGGTGGATTGGTGCACCATGCTCAGGGCGTAACAGGGTTAATAGCTCCTCTACCTATCTATACTGGCGTGCATCCCATCGTGTTTACACCTGCTTGTTTATTGGTTGATCTTGCATTTGCTATCATACATTGTTTGCAGCTACTTTGTTGCTTCTATGTGTATTATCGCACCTGACTGAGTGATGCATGATGATACTGTGGTCTATCTGTATATAGTTTTTGTGGTTTGGTTTTGCTGTGGAGGTGAGCACACACACTGTTCTTGATTAGTTTTTTATCTATATTTAAAAAAAGTTATATATTACCAATAATACTATGTATTCTTCTGGTATACAGGTCAGCTTATTCGTCTATATATATGTGAAGATTAGGAAAATAAATGACTGAGTACATATAAAAAACAATTTTATAACTGTACAAATGGCCATCAGCAAAGACACAGGCTTCCCTTGTATTCTCTCTCTATTACCTATCTGCCTGTGTCTGCAGCTCTGTACCTGGAATGGACCTGACAGATTCTCTGGAAAGCTGAGCCGTGATTGGTTGCTGTGGGCAGCTGACACCAGTTTCAGTTTTAGGGTATAAACCCACACACCGTATATGCAGCGTATTTACTGCTGCGGTACGCAGCAAACTCGCAGCAAAATCGCAGCAAAATCGCAGCAGATTAGATCTAAATAACTGAACACAGCATCAAATCTGTACCAACAAATCTGCTGCGTATTTGTTGCATATCTGCTGCATATACGGTGTGTGGGTTTATACCCTTAGGCTACGTTCACACAATGTATTTTTTATGACAAAACTCTGCCAACAATGGCCGTGTTAGACAACCACTGTTGTTTTAACTGTGTGTGAACATAAACTTCCACAGTTTGATAAATCTGGGTCATAGCTGCACCCATCCATAAAGAGTGCCCCTATTGTCCTCAGTTTTTCTGTGGTACTGCGGCACATTTACTAGTGATGTGAATAAAGCTGAGTTGTAATACCACATAAAGCCTGAAGATAAGCATGGCGCTGTTCTTAAAAAAGCAGCAGTATTTTTCTAATTCTGGATAAGCCACATAACCCCCTACATCTTGTGCTGATTACTGGATAAAAGCTTACACTGATTTGTTGGATCATTGTCCGCATTTTTCACCCACAACCCCCCACCCCCCCCAAAAGTGATGAGTAAATACGCACATTATACCAGAAATAGATTATGCAGCATATACGAGAGTTTTGTATCTAACAACGTGACACAAATATGATGGTATATTACCCCCAATGTGTACTGGATGGGCATTTTAATACAATTATCCGAAATCACTGATCACTGATCTATCTTCATTATATTCATCTGTGGCGCAGGTTTTGGGAGTTTCTACTTTTTATTGATATGCCACCATTTTAATGGCCGCCATATTGGATCAAGGGCAAATTTTTCCAGTGGAAAGGTGGTCACGTAGCATATAAAAAAAGACAAACCAAGGAAAACTTACCAAAGATATGGTTCGGGAACCGAGGTATTACTGCATGTCTGGAACATGGCTGCCATCTTGGAAGCCACAATCAAGATGGTCATGTAGTACATTAAAGATGACTACAATTGTCTTAGAAATCGATTGCTACAACCATATCTGCAATATCTCTTGTGGTTTGAAAGGTATCAACACAGAGGGAGAACTTTATCAAGGCTGTGGCCGGGGCGTATGCCAGGGAGAAGGCGCAGATTTGCCTCTTCTCCCAGGCGTATGCCTGCCATATCCCCCCCCGCTTGCCTGATGGGTGGTTAGGAAGGGCAGTAGGTTTGGGAGGAGGCATGGTTTTTACATATTGCTGTGCGTAGTCGCAGCCAATGATTTTAGATCAGGATCAAAAGACACGATCATCAGCGATCAACATTGTCATCGCCTGATCATTTTCTTTATTACAAGGAGAAATAGTCTAAATCGTTGTTCCCTGCAGCGGAGGCATAGAGAGATGCAAGAGCGGGCGGCTATTTGAACTTGGCGCGCTGCCTATGCTTCTTCCTGCTGCTGGGAACAGCTGCTCCAGCCCCTGGACCTGTCCCCAGGCTGCCGCCTACACTCCTGGAGTCCCCACGACCCCTGCTAGCTGGTTCGGACACCGGGGACATTCCCCAAGCTGCTACAGTTGCCTCTTGCCTCCACAAGGCTCTTCTCCACCAGTCTCCCCGACCACATGATACCCAGGCCGCCCACCTTCCTTCTTGAGCCCCGTCCCAGCTCTCTGGTCCGGCAGCCGCCTGGTGGAGCATACACTGGCCGAAGCTTCTTCCCGACAGGGCTCACCTCCACTGGCCTTTCTGACCTCCTGGGACCTCTGACCAAGCCCCTGCCATCCTCCTCCAATGCCTGCTGCGGTGCCAAAATCAAGTAGTGATTTCAAGTTTAAACAGCTGTCGCTATTGCCTCTCTCTCTACCTCTGTTGCAGGGAACACCCATTTAAAACGGGGATTCCCCTCAGGGTAATCCCCACTCTAAACAGGTGTTCCCTGCAGCCACAGCAGAGAGAGAGGCAGTACCGCTGGCTACTTGGTGCCGCTACTTGATTTTGGCTTTGCAGTGGGCATTGGAGGAGGATGGCAGGGGCTTGGTCAGAGGTCCTAGGAGGTCGGGAAGGCCGGTGGAGGTGAGCCCTGTAGGAGTGAAGCAGCAGACGTGGCCGGTGTATGCTGCGCCAGAACAACGACGGATGGGGCTCAAGAAGGGTGGCGGGCGGCCTGGGGACGGGTACTGGGAGGTCAGGGAGACTGGCAGAGGAGAGCCCTGTGGTGTGGAGGGGCAGCTGCAATCTTTTGGTCCTAACCCAAAAACATTGGCCGGCGATTGCGCATTGCTATGTGTAATAACGATGCACGGCCAACGGCTGATGAATGTGTAAGGAAAATAATAAAGTATATACTTACCTCTGCACACTGCCCGATGCTTCTGCCTGTGATATTTTCCTGGCTTTTGCCTGCTGTCCGCAGAAGCCAGGAAGACACTGGGGCGCAGGCAGAAGCACGGGGGAGTGTGCAGAGGTAAGTATATGCTTTATTCATTTAGACTTTTAGAATATGTTCACACATTGTACGAACAACGGCCATTGTTGCATTGAAAACAGCATTGAAGTCAATGTAGAACGGCAGGAAATAATTGAGATATCAATTATTTCTATGGCCATAGAAAAAACAACAAGCAAATAGCTCAGATGTACACAGACGTTTCATGCTCGGCAATATACCAATGTCCTCTGCTTACTCTCTCTATTTCCTATTTCAGGCTGCACAGGATGACGGCGAGGGTGAGTTTTTCCTGTCTATAACATCACCTCCATAGATTTCATGTCTAACATCTCATCATATATATGACACCAGTCCCCTACCCCATTGCTGTGAAACATTGTGAAAGTTACATGATGGGGTTAAAAGACATATTTAAATCTAACACTTTTCTTTTTTTTTTTTTCTTTTAGATGGAGGATCGGATTCCGGGTAAGTAAATCTTTACTGAAAATGTAACTTGTGTGACCCTATAATTCCTCCCCTATAGACACCGATCAGCGCCAGGATGTCTCTATATAACTTGTCTTCTTATTGATGAGGTTCTGCCAGAAAACTGCTGTCTGTAATGTGTGTTAGGTTCTCACTATCTTCTCTATTCTATCCCTAACAGCAGTGAGGAAGACACCGCGGAGGAGGAGGAGGTGGATTCGGAGTAAGTATCTCATAGTAAAATACAATAATATAATAGTTATATCAGTCACAAAGACATGTTTACTGTTCAGAGTTTTTTTTTTTTTGTGGGGTAGTTAAAAAAAAAATCTTTTAAATCAACTAGTGCCACAAAGTGCCAGAAATTTGTATTTTATTTCTATTAAAAAAAAAGATCCAGTACTTCTCAGCTGCTGTATGCCCTGCAGGAGGTGGTGTATTCTTTCCAGTCTGACACAGTGCTCTCTGATGCCACCTCTGCCTGTGACAGGAACTGCCCAGAGCAGCAGCAAATCCCCATAGAAAACCTCTCCTGCTCACCTGACTGGAAAAAATACACCACTTCCTGCTGGACATACAGAAGCTGATAAGTACTTAAGAGTTGAGATTTTTAATGGAAGTAAATTACAAATCTCAGGCATCAGTTCATTTGAAAGAAAAAAATGTTTGCTGAACTACCCCTTTAATTCCACATTATTTGGTTTTTTTTTTCAGCAAACTTTGTAGCATTTTATTTAAATGTAAAACTAAAACTGTAACTTGTGTGACCCTATAATTCCTCCCCTATAGACACCGATCAGCGCCAGGATGTCTCTATATAAACTGTCTTCTTATTGAAATTGTGCCAGAAAACTGCTGTCTGTAATGTGTGTTGGGTTTTCACTATCTTCTCTATTCTATCCCTAACAGGAGCCAGGACGACACCGAGGAGGAGGAGGAGGATATGGAGGATTCGGAGTAAGTATCTCATAGTAAAAGATAATAGTAATGTAAAAAAAAATCTTCCAAATCAACTAGTATTAAAGTTCTGCCAGAAAACTGATGTCTGTAATGTGTGTTAGGTTTTCACTATGTTCTCTTTTCTATCCCTAACAGCAGTGATGAAGACATCGAAGAAGAGGAGGAGGATTCGGAGTAAGTATCTCATAGTAAAATATATTATAATAATATATTGGTTATATCAGTCACATAGACATGTTTGCAGGGAGGTCTCGTCTTAAAGGGAACCAATCAGCACATTTGGGCTGATATGGTTCCCTGGAGCACTGTATACAGCTCCTGAGCAGCCTGGGCACATACCAGCCGCAGCAGAAGCTGTATACCAGGGAAAAAGAGGTTTGACTACTAGAGCGCACAGCAGGCAGAGACGGGGAGGTAGTCATCTGGGTGCACATATCTAGTCACCGCTGTCTGCCTGTCAGCACACTCGTCAGAATGATTGACAGGAAGAGAGGCCAGTAACAACAAGCCTACAAAAATGAGTGTTTTTTTTTATTAGTTTTTTTTTTTTTTTAAAGGAATAGTTCAGCAAAAAAATATCTTTCAAATCAACTGGTGCCACAAAGTGCCAGAGATTTGCAATTTACTTCTATTAAAAAACTCTTCAAGTAGGTATCAGCTGCCACCTCTGTCTGGGACGGGAACTGTCCAGAGAAGCAGCAAATCCACATAGAAATCCTCACAAGCTCTACAGACTGGAAAGAATACACCACTTCCTACAGGACATACAGCAGCTGATAAGTAATGGAAGATTTGAGATTTTTAATGGAAGTAAATTACAAATCTCTGGCACTTTCTGGCACCAGCTGATTTGAAAGAAAAATTTTTGCTTACTTTTACTTGCATTTTTTCTAGCAAACTTTGCAGCATTTTCTTTAAATGTAAAATTAAAACATAAAACTTGTGTGACCCTATAATTCCTCCCCTATAGACACCGATCATGGTAAGAATGCCTAAATTGTCTTCTTATTGATGAAGTTCTCCTAGAAAACTGATGTCCTTTGATGTGTGTTAGGTTTTCACTATCTTCTCTATTCTATCCCTAACAGGGATGAAAAAATCAGAGAGGAGTTCGAGAACTGGGTGTAAGTATCTCATAGTAATATATGTTACAGTAATATTATAGTTGCATCAGTCACAAAGACATGTTTGTAGGGGGTCTCGTCTAAAACCAACAAGCCTATGCTCCACGCTCCCTGGTGCTTCTGCCTGCTCCTCGGTATCTTCCTGGCAGCAGCAGCAGCAGCCAGGAAGATACCGGGCAGCGAGCAGAAGCACATGTATACCGGGAAGCGAGCAGAAGCACATGTATATACTTTATATATAAGGACTGCTTGGACATCGCCAAAGATATAAACAGCCCTTGCTGCTCTATTATTGAGGCGTGTATTAGGCTCAGTAAATGATGGACAATCTAGCAGGTCGGCACTCATTTACATTGCCGATTAGTCCGTGTAACATGGCCCTTTGTCTCAACTAAGTCTCCTCTATCATCATGACTGACGGCCAAGCCAAAACAATCAGTCAAGTTGATAGGGGAAAGGCACGGGGGAATCGGAGCGGTGGCAGTTTAGAGGT
Source organism: Dendropsophus ebraccatus (assembly GCF_027789765.1). Lineage (NCBI taxonomy): Eukaryota > Metazoa > Chordata > Amphibia > Anura > Hylidae > Dendropsophus > Dendropsophus ebraccatus. The sequence continues at coordinate 25,532,137 of NC_091466.1, read as the reverse complement.
TAAGCCACGCCTTTAAGACACTTACTCAGGTACACAGAAGGGACAACTAGCAACGTCACCTTGGGTATGTTAAAAAATGTCCATTGGTTTAATATAAGAAAAGTAAGAAGACTTTTTTAAAGGTGCACTCACATATTGTACGTTAAACATAGTTTAACCAAGATTTTACGCAAATTTTTCAAATATTTAAACCCAAATACCCAGTGCTAAGAGCGCTTTTATAGTCAGATCATCTGTTTTAATAAATCTGGGCAGTGGATTTCCAATTTACCAGTTTCTATAAAACCTCCCCAATATGCAGCACTTGGAGGACTGACTAATATTTCCTTTATAATATGCAATTTTTTTGTCATGTAATAGGTGGAAGATGAAGATCATGGATGCGCCATGGATGTTCAGGTAATAACACTACATCAAAAAACAGCAATGACATCAAATAAATCATTTTTACCATAGTTTGTTTGTTTCTGTTTTTTACTTGCTTCACCCCATAAAAGAATAGAATAAAAAGTGATCATATGTGGCCTAGAATGCACAAAAAAAAACAAACATCAACATTTCACACAAAAATATGTTAGCACCCCAAGCCCTCTGCAAATTGATATGAGGCCTACATAATATCCTAAATAAAAGGGGACCCCTAAATCCACTAGGTGCTCCTTGGTGTCTAAGACCTATGTGTCAGACATGTGGAGCTCTAGAGACGCTATTAACAGATTTCTCAAACTTCAGAATCAGGGAATAAATATGGAGTTGCAGTTCTCTGCCAACATCGGCTGCTATGTTACAGAGAGAAAAAACTATTAAACTAGAAAATGAGGGAACAAAAAAAAAAAAAATTTTTATTAATTTTGACACAAGTTGATTTGCTTTTTTTTTCCTCAGGAGGGGGTGCAAGTTTTGGGGGTGCAGGTTTTGAAATAGGGTGGTTCCAAAATATTTTTTACATTTTCATTGAAATATCGAAACTGCTACTAAATGTTTAAGCTCTTAAACGTTCTAAACAAAATTTTAAAATTAAATATAAAATTTTGCCAACATAAGGTAACTATTCTGTAAATTATCAATAATAATTAATTTATCAGGCAAGTAGAGAATTTCAACTAAAATCCTATGTGTTCAAGAAATTCTAGATTTTTTAGGGTACGTTCACACGTACTGGATCCGCAGCGTATTTCACGCTGCGAGTTTGCAGTGAAATCCACTGCGGATTCAGTATTGTGAAGGTGAATGGGTCCCATACACGCAGCGGATCCACCGCCGCCCGCCACAGCCCGCAGCCCCGTCCCCGAGCATACATTACCTGCTCGGCGCCGCGGCATTGTGAGGCTCCCGTCGCTCCTCTTTAGCCAATCAGTGCACGGCAGCACTGATTGGCTGAAGAGAAGTGAGGGGAGCCGGGAGCCTCACACAGCCGTGGCCCCGCTGCATGTATGGGACCCATTCACCTTCACAGTACTGAATCCGCAGCGGATCTGGTACATGTGAACACACCCTGTTTTACAAAAAAAACACTGCCACTTGATGTGTCATGGAACACAATGTCAGAATCACTTAGAGGCATAAAAAAAAGTTACTGCCATGAAAAATTGTTCATGTCAAATTTTAAAAATAGGGCAACAGTGTTAGGGAGACAACTGGCAGTGATGATAAGGGGTTAATAAATATCATTAGTGGAATTCATGTTTTTATTGAGACGTCACAATAAATAACATTTTCTGAAAGTTTCAAATGGGACAAAGTAAAAATCATCCTAACCAAACCTATGTTCTCTGTTACAGGAAGGGCCGGTTTCCACTACGAACTTGGCACCCTAACCTGCAGACCATCATGTAAGTATGAAGAAGAGATAAAATCATCTACATTATATGGGTTGACAGTATGAGTCCATGGAGATCAGAGTTCCCCACTCAAAACTCTGTGTAGTCACATATCCCCAAAATCTATGGGGCAGATTTACCAATGTGCGCCCCTGGGCATACACGGGTCTTAATAGATCTTCATATATGTATAAATATGAGCTGGTTTATATTCTATATTCAGTGAAGTTGACGAAGACGTGGACGAGGAGGAGGCGGCGGACATCCCCAGGTGAGGGCTCAAAGCTTATAGTGTTGTATGTTTATTTTTTCACCATCCAGTATAGAGAGAGGAGCTGCGGGAGGACAGGATAGGGGGCGCTCTAGTTAGACATAGCGTCATATTTTTCCATTTATTTGAACAGCATTTATTCATATACCAAACTGCTGACACTGTGAGATAGCCATTAAGGTCCCCATACACTTCATACTTTAGTTTACTTGACATATATAGTACCACTATGGTCAACACAATGTACAATTCATTACCTTTGTAATCACTTTCTTTACAATAAACTCTATAATCTGTAATATAACAATATATTTATATATGAGATGGTTTTCATTCTATACACAGAGAAGAGGAAGAAGAGGAGGACGAGGCGACCACCGAGGAGATCCCCAGGTAATGAAACAAAGCTTATGTATTGTGAATACATGTTTTTTTTGTCTGTTCCCGACATATATAGTACTATCATGGTAAATGCATACAGCAATGTACAGCTCAATCCATTACCTTTGCAATCACTTTCTTTACAATGAACCATATAATGTGTGATATAATAATACATTTATATATGAGATGGTTTACATTCTATACACAGAGAAGAAGAGGAGGACGAGGAGGCGACGACTGAGGAGATCCCCAGGTAATGAAACAAAGCTGATAACATTGTGAATACAAGGATTTGTTATTTACCATCCTGTATAGAGAGGACAGGGGGCGCTCTATTTGGAGGTGGATCTAATTTCTATTGTGGGTAATGGTGAATATTATATTACTGCAGGTGTGAATAGAGCTGGTAATAAATGCTGGAAGGATAGAACTAGACCTGACTATAATACATGTAGCTGCAGGAGCTGATGGCCCAGCTATAGGAATACATTTGCTTTATATTGTTTCTATATAATGTGCTCAGAAATTCTGGTTTCCTTACACTAACCTTTGATTTCCCTCCATTTCTTGGTCACTTCTCCTCAGCAGAAGCAGCAGTAGGAGGAGATCCATCTTATCCAGGTAAATATAAGGGATGATACACTTACATGATAACACACCTCTATTGCTGCACTGTATATCCTCATGTCATCACTATATATTATATTACCAGTCACATATAATAACCATGAAAGGCCTCATGTACATAATACAGACATACAAGTGACATGATGCCGCCTGTATCTCACCCACTAGGATAGCACTGAGTCCCCTCTCTCCAGTGTAATGTCTATTCCCCATCACTGCTGACGGGTCTGATCTCAGGAAAGTCATGCTGGTTTTTCTCCTTCCCTTATAGACTGCGGGCGCTGTTCTGCTGCTGCTGCGCCACCAAGGAGGAGTAAAGGTGAGTACCCAAAATCCCATCACACCTCAGATCACTTTTATTCTGACTGTATATTCATATGGAGCCTATATATGTAACCTGTCATTATTAACACATTGCTTGTTATATATCCTATCTAGGTAACACCGGCCCGCCAGAGTGAGGAGAAGACACCCGACCATCTGGAGCTGTCTGGAGGAGGAGGCGTCCGGAACATCAAGTGGTAAATGGGACGCCAATAACATCCGGAGGATACATTTATCACACATGGGGGAGGAGGAGCCCCCTTTTACCATCAGAGATAGGAGGAATAGACACTCACAACACCTAGAGGGGTCTGGAGGAGGTGCCCTTAAAGGGGTTATCTTGGTAACTAAAAAGGCGTTTCCTTCCTCGCCGGTGTCTCACTTCTAGTTTGGTCTCCTCTCACACCATCATCTTCTGACCTGGCAAAACGGAGGCGGCCTGAGACAGTGGGGCAGGTACTTTGTTGTGATTGTTGCATGCGGGTGAAACCAGTGGCGGTCAATGTACAAACAATGTTGCCAATGTCATCACAACATTGCGCGTACATTGACCACTGCTGGCGGTGAGTTTCACCCACATGTGGTGATCACACCATAGTACCTGATTTACTGTCTCAGACCTTTGCCAGGTCAGAAGATGTTGGGATGAGATGAGTCCGAACTGGAAGTGAGATGCTGGTAATGGTGGAAATATCTTTTCAGCTGCCCAGATAACCCCTTTTAACATCTAGAGGCAAATAGGGGCCCATAACATCCGGAGGATTTATTTGCCTCTTATGGGGGAAGGAGGAACCCCCTTTACCATCAAAAATAGGAGGACTAGACTCTAAGAACACCTAGAGGGGTCTGGAGGAGGTGCCCTTAAAGGGGTTATCTAGGTTACTAAAAAGGCATTTCCTTCCTCGCCGGCGTCTCACTTCTGGTTTGGTCTCCTCTTGCACCATCATCTTCTTATCTGGCAAAACGGAGGCGGCCTGAGACAGTGGGCCAGGTACTTTGTTGTGATTGTTGCATGCGGGTGAAACCAGTGGCGGTCAATGTACAAACAATGTTGCCAATGTCATCACAACATTGCGCGTACATTGACCACTGCTGGCGGTGAGTTTCACCTACATGTGGTGATCACACCATAGTACCTGATCTACTGTCTCAGACCTTTGCCAGGTCAGAAGATGTTGGGATGAGATGAGTCCGAACTGGAAGTGAGATGCTGGTTATGGTGGAAATATCTTTTCAGCTCCCCAGATAACCCCTTTTTAACATCTAGAGGCAAATTAGGGGCCCATAACATCAGGAGGATTTATTTGCCTCACATGGGGGAAGGAGGAACCCCCTTTACCATCAAAAATAGGAGGACTAGACTCTAAGAACACCTAGAGGGGTCTGGAGGAGGCGCCCTTAGATAAGTTAGCTAGGGAGCTAGAAGGCATTATCTTTCCTTTTGTCTCTCCTCCGGTTTGGTGTCTTCTCATTCTACACTATCTGACTTGGCATAAAGGCAGCGGGCTGAGACAGTGGGGCAGGTACTGGGCATCGATTGTCACATGTGGGTGAAACCAGTGGTAGCCAATGTACACACGACATTCCAACACTGTGGATACATTGGCCACTACCGGCGGGACTGGTTTCACCCACAGGTGGCGATCACACCATAGTACCTGATCTCCCACCTCAGCCGCCACCTCTGTGCCAGGTCAGAAGTTGTCAGGATGAGATGCCACCAAACTGGAAGTGAGATGCCGGTGAGAGAGGAAAGGAAATGCCTTTTCGGCTCCCCTGATAACCACTGTAACATCAAAAGGCAAATAAGGCGCCATTAACATCATTGGGGTTCATTTGCCTCAAATGGGGAAAAGGAGGAGGACCCCTTTAAAATCAGAAAAAGGAGGCGAAGACTCCTTTAACCCCCTCCCGCCGCTGCACAGTAAATTCACGTCTGCTGGCATCAGAAACCACCACCTCCTGATGACCCTCTACACCCCAGGAGCAGCCGGTGAGTATTTCCCATCTGGCACCTGGAGAGTTCAGGAATAATAGCTGCTTGTTGTAGCCCTGGGGCCATTGACACCAGTGATCTTACCACAGTGCTATTATCCCTGAACTCTCCGCTACAGGCCTGGTAAGTATGTCACCTCACAGACACATGACGACTACACACACACACATATATACACATAAACATGCACTACACATAGATAGCGGCTGTGATCCTGGGACTTGCTCTGATCGCCACATTTGGGGTCGGGAAGGAATTTTTCCCCTTGAGGACAATTGACTCTTCCCTCTTAGGGGTTTTTGCCTTCCTCAGGATCATCTCAGCCTCACAGCCCCCACAGTCATACATGTAAAATTACTCTCCCTATAACTTGAAATAAAATATCTTTTTTTGCCCCTTTACATCTTTGTGTCTGTGTCTTTACTTCCAAGTAGTGTCCGGATCATTCCGCACATGGTGATACCAAGTCTGGCTGTTTTTAGTTACATTTTTATTTGAAAAATGGGAAAAAGGGGGTGAGTTAAATTTTCATCAAGTGGGCAGTTTTCTTATATTTTTTATTTAACATTTTTTAAAGGTTTCCTATTATTTGGACAAACTTCTGATATGTCATAGTGACACGCTAGAAGATTGTGTGGGTGGGGAAAAGGTGCTGAGACCCTTACTGATTGCTAGAATGAAGGGGCAGAAGTGCAGTAGGTTAATCCCCCCTCATAAGTAGATGCCCCCGGTAGTTAGGCAATTTCCCCATTAGGTGTAGGTGTGTGTGTGCGGGGGGGGGGGGGGTTACCTCCTATTTCAGTACACAACGCATGTCACGGCACTCTTGCTTTACTTTATGACAGTCTTCGATACCTGCTTAAACATGTGGTCTACACTATGGTCATAAGAAGGAAAATAACAGTGGACCATGGAAACACCAAGTCACATGATCAGGCACAGGTGACAAGTATCCATTACCGCTACACAAAGAACAATACAGCCAATAATACCGCCATGCAGTGGTCAGAATCATTTGTACACAAGTTATCACACTGCCGACTATATGAGAGAGTAAAGCACTGATCAGAGGATCTGGAGGATCGGTCAGCTCTCCTGACATGTCTGGTTTAGGAAAAACTCATATTCCCGAAAGCAATTGTGGAGCGTCTCTTCTGAGCGCTCTGCATTGTGTCACTCCTTTTATTCCTGCTGGAAATGTATGAATAAATGGTCGACTATTTGCTACCAAAATACATACATTTATTTTAATAAAGTTATCTTAGAAAGTAATGTAACTTTATTAAAGCAATGTATTAGTAAATTAAGGGGGGTATTTTTGAGTCTCCAGAACAATCCTTTATTTGTTTGGCAAAACCAGACTAAAAACCTTAAAGAGGTTATCCAGGATTAGTAAAACATGACCATATTCCTATAGAAACAGCACCACTCCTGTCCTCAGTTTGTTTATGGAATTGCAGCTCAGATTCACTGAAGTGAATGGAACTGAGTTGTAATACCACACACAACCTGAGGACATGTATGCCGCTATTTTTGGAAGAATGTTTTTCTAATCCTAGATAATTCCTTTAAAGCAAATCTGTCATCTACTGAACACCTACAGAACTAATGACAGTGTTATACACTTTGTACTGCAATGTTAAAGGGAAACTATTACTACTGGTGATATCTCTCACACAGGGCGCTGAGGATGAAGTTAAGTTTCTTCCCTTCATCCTCAGCACAATTTCTGTGATATTAGGAGTTAAATCCCTAAGTTGTAAGTTGTTTTGGTGCACTGGGGGAGGGGCTACAGCTCCAACATGTACTGATCTGCCCCCTGGCCGCTCCACCCCCCTAATGAATATCAGCAGAGCGGGCTGGACAGTGCCCAAAACAATTTATTAGCATACGGATTAATCTCCTAATTCAACAGAAACGGTGCCGAGGATGACAGCAAGAATCCTACTCATCCTCAGCGCTCCATGCACTATAGGAACATATAGTTTTTCATAAGGTTTAATAAATCTCCCCCAATATCTTTATTTTCCATCTTCGTATCTTTTGTTTCCTAAAAATATTTTGCAGCACTCCAGTCAAGGAGGGATTAAGTGCAGCAGAAATCTTGTGGGATTATTTGTCAAAGGGAAAATCTGTGCCATTTCCGCACCAATAACCACAGTGGAAATCTAATGTGGGTCTATGTATGAGGTGATACCTGCGGCTCAGCCGTCTCTGTCCCCATCTGATCCTCAGGGGCGTCACGCCCGCTCCTCATCTGCCGGACGTTCTCCAGTTGTTGAGCTTTTTGTCAGTCTCCTCTATCGCTTCATATTCTACCTGTATCCTTCTCCTGCTGCCTTCACAGCCTGGCCTGAAAACCAGTCACCAAAGAGGGGAATTTAGCAAAAGAATGACCAACATTATATATATATATATATATATATATATATATATATATGTATTGTATATGTGCACACATGTGCAGATGTCTGAGAGGTCCACCCCCCAGAGGGGCGTGACCAGGATAATGGGTTTCACGGGAACGGGTAAATAGAATTTCTTTATTATGAACCAACCACCCCAATTTCCCCCTGGATTTTTCACTGTTGCCCAGAGTACCCCTTTAATTTCAATAGCCAAAACACAGCCTGCTGCAGCCATAGCATGCACACACAGCTGCAGCCATAGCACACACACACTCACAGACCGCTGCAGCCACAGCACACACACACACACACACTCAGCCTGCTACAGCCCTAGCAGACACAAACACACAGCCTGCTGCAGTCGTAGCACACATAGTCTGCTGCAGCCATAGCATACACACACACAGCTACAGCCATAGCACACACACACACACTCACAGCCCGCTGCAGCCACAGCGCACACACACAGCCTGCTGCAGCCATAGCACACACACATACACACACAGCCTGCTGCAGCCATAGCACACACTCACAGCCCGCTGTCGCCACAGCGCACACACAGCCTGCTGCAGCCCAAGCACACACACAGCCTGCTGCAGCCATAGCGCACACACACACACAGCCTGCTGCAGCCATAGCACGCACACACACAGCCTGCTGCAGTCATAGCACAGACAGCCTGTTGCAGCCATAGCACACACATAGTCTGCTGCAGCCATAGCATACACACATAGCCTGCTGCAGCCATAGCACACGCACATAGTCTGCTGTAGCTATAGCACACACACATACACACATAGCCTGCTGCAGCCATAGACCACATGCACAGCCTGCTGCAGCCATAGCACACACACACACACACACACACACACAAACAGCCTGCTGTAGCCATAGCACACACACACATAACCTGCTGCAGTCATAGCGCACAAACACACAGTCTACACTATTTATGGTTTCTCCTCCTCCTTCTCATTACACTGCTGCTCATATACAGTCATCCAGAATCCAGGAAGAGAACAGCACAGATCTCCACCCAAACAATGGACTCAAGCTCAGAAACAAACTGGCAAATAGTGACTGACAACTTTTTCCCGATCACCCTTATCTAATAGGGGTAGTGTCCTATTTGAATGTTGCTCATAAAATATATTGATGATCAAAACTTAAAAATTTTTAGAATTGTTTTGATATAAATTTTATAAGATTATTTAAAAGCTGGAGTCGAAGTGGGTAAATTTTTTTACGACTCCGACTCCACCCAAAACTAGCTCAGAGTTTACAGCCCTGGTATAAAGTAGGTCAGACAAACAGTGCAGACAAGGTGCCTGTACCTGCACACTCACCTTAGTCGGTTGTGCACTAAGCACAGCTCTATGCAGAGCTATTATATCCAGGGGAATCAGTACAGCTGGCCGGGATGCACTCTAGTCAGCGACTAGGTGTAACAAGGATGAATAGACCCTGGCTTGGATTACGCCAGATAGCACAATACTTCCTTAGAAATGGCCCTGCAGATGACCGGACTGGCAAGGTCCTGGGATTGCAGTGATAGTGCTAACAGAGGGCACTCTGAACAGCAGGTAGATACAAACGGAGAGTCTTTTACTGAACAAGTGTTTCGGCTTTCGCATCTAATAGATGGGGCTTGCCCTTTAAATTACTTTGGATTTGAGGCTTTGTAAACTCTATTAGATGCGAGAGCCAAAACACGTCCCTTGTTCAGTAAAAAAAATTCCATTTGTATCTACCTGTTGTTTAGAGTGCTCTCTATTAGCCCTATCACTGCAATCCCAGGACCTTGCCAATCTGGTCATCTGCGCGATCATTTCGAAGGGAGTATTGTGCTATCTGGTGTAATCCAAGTCAGGGTCCATTTGTCCATTCATGAGGCAGGAGCAGTTGGTGATGGAGGAGGAGTCTGACAGTGATGGGGAAGGGCCTGTGAGTGAGGGAGGAGGGACCTGTCATTGATTAGGAAGAGGCAATCAGTGATGGAAGAGAGGCCTGTGAGTGAGGGACGTGCAGTCAGTGATAGAGGAGAGGACTGTTAGTGATGAGGGAGGAGTATTCAGTAATGGAGGAGGGGCCTGTTTGTAAGGGAGGAGCAATCAGTGATGAAAGAGGGGCCTGTAAGTGAGAGAGGAGCAGTCAGTGATGAAAGAGGGGCCTGTAAGTGAGAGAGGAGCAGTCAGTGATGGAAGAGAGGCCTGTGAGGAAGGAGCAGTAAGTGATGAGGGAGGAGCAGTCAGTCATGGAGGAGGGGCCTGTAAGTGAGAGAGGAGCAGTCAGTGATGGAAGAGGGGCCTGTATGTGACAGAGGAGCAGTCAATGATGGAGGAGGGGCCTGTGAGTGAGGCAAGAGCAGTCAGTGATGAGGGAGGAGCAGTCAGTGATGGAGGAGTGGCCAGTGAGGGAGGAGCAGTCAGTGATGAGGGAGGAGCAGTCATGATGGAGGAGGGGCCTGTGAGGGAGGAGCAGTCAGTGATGAGGGAGGAGCAGTCAGTGATGGAGGAGGAGCCTGTGATGAGGGAAGAGCAGTCAGTGATGGAGGAGGGGCCTGTGAGGGAGGAGCAGTCAGTGATGAGGGAGGAGCAGTCAGTGATGGAGGAGGGGCCTGTGAGGGAGGAAGGAGCAGTCAGTGATCAGGGAGGAGCAGTTAGCGGTGGATGCACCCTAAGCTTATGCTTGAATACACCATATTAATCACCCATGAAATGTTGCTAAATATCACCAATATTCACTTGTTTCTGAGCAATCGCAGTGATAAATGATCAGTTATAACAAAGGAGAATATTAACAATAAAACCATCATTAATCATAAACTGTGATGCTGTAAAATGATTGTTATGTGATCAGGACTGATGAGTGTAAATGCTGCACATAGTGACACTGATATACTGCATTGCTGCCAGCTACAGAGCCGGCTCATCTGTAAGAGAAAGCAAAGATGGAGAACAAACACTATATATATTGATTTATGTTTGTCCCGCTCCCCCCCACACCGGGTGCTGCAATTGGCTTTATTAAGTGCCAGTTCACACGGAGCAAAAGTGGCGGAATGTCCGCCTGCCTTAGTGTCACACAGTGTGTCTATGGGATGGCTAGTGGACATGTCAATTCTTTGAGCGGAGAGCAGTGGAAGTGGAGGCACACAAGCCAACCCATTGACACGCTGAGGCAGGCGGGATTCGGCAACTTTGCCTCCGTGTGAGCTGGCCCTAATTGTGAGCGCTCCTGATGAAGAAATTCAGCACTGACAGTGGCAGCAAGGAGCCAATGGCTGCTCCCTTTCACAGCGCTCAGCGCACGACTGGCATCACGTGTGCTGTGCTGAAGAAAGCTGAGATGCTAGGCATCAATGGTATCAAGGAAACCAACGCATACGAGACATCACTGGTATCCAGGCAACAACAGGTACTAATCAACTCTGGTATCCAGGCAACCCCAGGTCTAAGGAATTACTGGTATCCAGGCAACCACAGGTACTAATCATCACTGGTATCCAGGCAACCACAGCTCTAAAGCATCGCTGGTATCCAGGCAACCACAGGTCTAAGGCATTACTGGTATCCAGGTAACCACAGGTACTAATCATCACTGGTATCCAGGCAACCACAGCTCTACGGCATCACTGGTATCCAGGCAACCATAGGTACTCTGGCAGTTTTAAGCCCTACTCTCCTCCTCCCAGTAATATCAGCAGTAACTCCTCTCACCTCCCCTTCTAGTGGTATCTCTCCTCCCCCCCACCACCACTTTCCCTATTCTCAGCCCCAGGACAGGACAGGGTTGTCTCCCGGTCACCCATTACCCTGAAAGAGGGAGTCTCTTCTCTTCTCCAGCAGCTCCCTGTGCTCCATATTCAGTTACACCGCCCCCTAGGTAAAGGACCTGGGAGACCATGGTCATGTGACCAATGATCATGACATCATCACAAGTCCTTAACATACTTTTAGGTTTGCCTCTAAATCCAAGTAAATCTATGTACCCTGTCCATTCCCTCACTTGGAAATAGCTTACTCAGTGTGAGGATGCTAAATCCAAGTGGATCTATGTACCCGGTACTTCTGCTCTTTTATAATGTGGATCTATGTACCTAGTATATCTGCTCTTTTATAATGTGGATCTATGTACCTAGTATATCTGCTCTTTTATAATGTGGATCTATGTACCTGGTATATCTGCTCTTTTATAACATGGATCTATGTACCCGGTACTTCTGCTCTTTTATAATGTGGATCTATGTACCTGGTATATCTGCTCTTTTATAATGTGGATCTATGTACCTAGTATATCTGCTCTTTTATAATGTGGATCTATGTACCTGGTACATTTAATCACTTGCAAATAGCTTATTCAGTGTGAGAATGTGGGATAATGGACGGCATAGTGGGTCTATGTACCTGGTATATTACTCACTTAGATTTAGCTGTCACACTAAGTCATCTATTTGCAACTGGGATAATGGACCTCATAGTGAGTAGATCCAAGTACAATAGCCCACTTGGAGTGAGAGTAATGGCCCTATTACACAGCCAACATTATTGCGCGTTCAGACAATGGAATCCTGGCGGATAAGCTCTGGTGGATTCCATGTGCGCCCCCACTTGAACATCTGGGCGTCCCATAGATTTTATTCTATGCTACATTCCGCCATCTGCAATTCTTTTTGGGGCAGACATCGGAATCTGCCTACGCACAAAATCCGCAGGAGCTCATCCGTGCGGATTCCGTAGTGTGAACTAGCCCTTAAGGTGCAAGCGAGTGTTCCTTGCTCACTGTCTGTGCTATTACACACAGACAGCGAGCAGGAAAGGGAAGGATGGTGCAGGGAGCAGATGTCTAGATGATCAGAGTGTCCGGGCAGCCCATAGAAGATAGCAGCGGTCTGCTGCCACCACCCCTATTACACGGACCAACGGCCAGCAGACCATTGCTATCATTTCAATTTAGCCCGTTGAAAAACAACGATCAGCCGACATTGTGTCAGCTGATCGGACAGTGGTGAGCAGGTAATGTATTAGCCGGGCAGCGGGGGGTACGTGGGTAGGTAATGTATTAGCCGGGCAGCTGGGGGTTACGTGGGCAGGTAATGTATTAGCCGGGCAGTGGTGGGTTATGTGGGCAGGTAATGTATTAGCCAGGCAGCGGGGGTTATGTGGGCAGGTAATGTATTAGCCGGGCAGCTGGGGGTTATGTGGGCAGGTAATGTATTAGCCGGGCAGTGGTGGGTTATGTGGGCAGGTAATGTATTAGCCGGGCAGTGGTGGGTTATGTGGCATGCATCCTCATTTAATCTCCTGGGGGTGTGAATGCTATGCATCCTAACTTAACCCCTTGTGTGGAATACTGTAAGCAGCATCTGCCAAAATGCTGCATACTGTAATGTGCGGAACACCTGTCACAATGATGGGTGTTCTGCTCCTGGCCTTTTTTTGTGTGTGTTTTATTTTTCAGTTATCAGTATCCAGAGGACTGCCTTGGATTAGGTGGACTTTGGCTATGACCAGTATTGTTTTTTTGAAAAAGAAAACGGTCAACAATGGGGGTGGGGGTGTTCTTTTTTGAATAATGGATGTTTCTCTATTGTATTGTTCTATTTTTTTTAATTTTATTTCAGGCTTAGTAGTGGAAGCTGTCTGATAGACGGCATCCAGGTCTAAGTCAGTGCCTAGTGTCATTCGGTATAAAATGGCTAACACTACTCCCACCCAATATTACCCCTATACCCACTGGGGACAGCCGGGTACCACTAATCCCACAGTGTGAAAATTGGCCTGCTACCACCCAGTCCAGGAGCCCCAAATTTGACGCTCTGGGACTACTGGCACACGGCTCTTCCCAGTACCCCAATGCGTTGGGTATTTGGGTAATAATGGGGGGGGGAGGGTTTAGTGTTAGCCATTTTACCGGCTAAACCTAGGCCCCGACTTAGCAATGGATTCCGTCTATCAGAAAGCTTCCACTACTAAGCATAAAATAAGATAAGCATCAGAACACTGCGGCCGGAAAGATCATCTGCAGATTTTTAACCCAGCTGGTTATGGAAATAGGGGGGACCCTATGATTTTTTTTATTATTTATTTTAAAAAAAACGCGTAGGGTTTCCCCTATTTTCATAACCAACCGGGTAAAAAAACAAACAACAGCAGCTTAGTAGTGCCAGGGTGGGAAGGGACATTAATTTTAGCCCTTTCCAGCCTAATAATACCAGGCTGCTGCCGCCCAGTCCAGAAGCGCCAATTTTGACGCTCTGGGACCACTGGCACCCAGCTCTTCCCAGTACCCCTGGTGGCATTGGGTACTGGGGTAATAATGGGGGGGGTTAGTGTTACCCGGCTAACAATAAGACCTGACTTAGTAATGGATTCCGTCTATTAGACGGCTTCCACTACTAAGTCTATATAGTAAAGAAATAAAGACAAGACACAAGTGAAATTTTTTTATTCAAATAAAAACACTCCCACACCTCTTGTTGATCATTTTATTAAAAAAAATCCCAACAACTGCTGGTCTTCGACGTAGTCCACCGAATCCGCCATAATCCACAGGACATACAAACAGGAGCACAACACCCATCATTGTGAGCGGTGTTCTGCACCTTACAGTGTGCAGCATCTTTACAGATAGCTGCTTACAGTGTGGCACCCAAGGGGTTTAAGGAGGATGCATTGCATCCCCCTTAACCCTTTGGGTGCCATACTGAACAATCTGGCCCCCAGGAGGTTAAAGTGTAACTGTCATTTCAGGGTCATTTTTTTGAAAACATTCAATATCAACAGTACAAGCAATTTTAAGAAACTCTGTATAAGGTTTTATAAACCAAAAGAGTTTCCTTCTGGACTGAAAAAGCAATCTCCCAGCCTCCCCCCTCACTTCAGAAGAAGCAGGATTTCTGTGTCTATTATGTGGCTATGGAGAGGGGAGGGGCTGTTAGGAGTGACTGAGCACGGAGCAGTCTTGCAAAGCACAACACTCTGCAATCTTCTCTCAATAAGTTCATAGATAAGCACTGACCTTTCTGACCTCTGATTCCAGTGTTTTAGGTGCCCAGACAGTCTACAAACAGCTGACCTTCATGTCACCTCTTCCTGCTCCCTCATCTCCCTCGGCCCCTCCCCTCTTCATAGGCACAGAATGGAGAGAGCAGAGCCTGTCTTCACTGGCTTCTCTGTAATGAAGACGTGTTTGCCTGATAATGCACAGATAAGAATCTCATCTCTACTTTACATGCTTCAGCATAAATAAACTCTGTATCACTTACATGCTGCTGTACAGACAGGGTTTAACAACAGACATAATATCTCTGGCTCCTGCCCCTCCATCATCATACTACTACATCCTTCATCATTCTTCTGCCCCTCCATCATCATACCACTACACCCTTCATCATCCTTCTGCCCCTCCATCATCATACTATTACCCACCTTTGTCATCCTCCTTCCACTCCATCATCAAAGTACTACCCCCTTATACTCCCACAAATCCATCATCATACTACTACCCCTTCATCATCATGCTACTATCCCCTTCATCATCATGCTACTATCCCCTTCATCATAATGCTACTATCCCCTTCATCATCATCCTGCCCCTCCATCATCATACTACTTCCGCCTTTTTCATCCTGCCCCTTCGTCATTATATTACTACCCTCTTCCGAAGGAGGTAGTAGTATGATGACACAGGAGCAGGATGAAGAAGGGGGAAGTAGTATGCTGATGGAGGGGGAGGAGGATGATGAAGGGGATAGTGGCATGATGATGAAGGAGTAGTAGTATCATGATGGAGGGGCAGGAGGACGATGAAGTGGGTTATAGTTTAGTGATGGAGGGGAAAAATTATCATGAAGGGGCCCTTTGTGATAATTTTTCCCTTCCGTCATCAAGCTACTGCCCCCTCATCATCCTGCTTTCGATCCATCATCATACTACTACCCCCTTTTTCATCCTGCCCCTCTATCATCATACTGCTTATACCATCAGTCTCACATGAATGTTTACAGCTCTGGATACCAGTCTCCTATTCCTGTATACTAGCCTCTCACACCTGTATGTATATCTTATTCCTCCTTTAGCATTATCGGCACCTCGATACCTAGCTCCCTGCAGCACACGGCCATCTTCTATTCCTTCAGGCTCTTCTAGCCAGATGAAGGAGCGATGTCCCTGCCAGATTCTGTAAAATGGGGAGGAAGCAGCCAAAACTGGCATGTTTGCTTTTACATTGGGGCCGTTACAGGCGGTGTGGCTTGCCAGGACCGAAATAGAGGAGTGTGTGGGGGCGGGGGGCACCTATAACCCATGGGCCCCGGGCAGCTGCCTATCCTGCCCAATGGAAGAGACGGCCCTGGAATGGGGCCTTGTGAAAGAAATGGACACAATTTTATTCGATGGAACCCCAGGTACAAGGCTTCACTGGTATATAGGCAACCACAGGTAGTAGGCATCAGTGGTATATAGGCAGCCACAGGTAGTATGCATCAGTGGTATCTAGGCTACCACAACTACTAGGCTTCATTGATATCCAGACAACCACAGATACTAGGCTTCATTGGTATCTAGGCAACCACTGGTACTAGACATCAATGGTATCCAGGCAACCACAGGTACTAGACATCAATGGTATCCAGGCAACCACAGGTATTAGGATTCACTGGTATCCAGGCAACTACAGGTACGCATAGTTGCCAACAGACCCGGTAAGCCCCGCCCCCATCGAGGTTAGGCTTACCGGGTCATACCCAGGAGTGCTGACAACTATGAGGTAATAAGCCTTAATGGTATCCAGGCAACCATAGGTACTAGGCTTCACTGGTATCCAGGCAACCTTAGGTATTAAGCATCACTGGTATCCAGGCAACCACAGGTACTAAGCCTTAGTGGTATCCAGGCAACCTCAGGAACTAGGCATCACTGGTATCCAGGCAACCACAGGTGCTAGGCCTTAATTGTATCCAGGCAAACACAGGTACTAGACTTTATTGGTATCTAGGCAACATGTTTGTCCATTCAGTTAAAAAAAATCCACCTCCCAACCCTGAAGGCCGCACTCCTCTGTCTTTTTTTAGACAGGATATGGTACATGTGAATATACCCTAAGGATCATGGCATATATAGCTGCACACAGGCTACTTGTCATATGCTGCACACAGGCTATATATCATACTCTGCATACAGGCTATTTACCATACACTGCACACAGGCTATATATCATATGCTGCACACAGGCTACATATCATATGCTGCACACAGGCTATATACCATACACTGCACACAGGCTATATGTCATATGCTGAACACAGACTATATGTATCATACACTGCACACAGGCTATATACCATACACTGCACACAGGCTGAATATCATACACTGCACACAGGCTATATACCATACACTGCACACAGGCTATATATAATAGGCTGCACACAGGCTATATACCATACACTGCACACAAGCTAAATACCATACACTGCACACTGGTTATATATCATACACTACACACAGGCTATATATATCATACACTGCACACAGGCTACATGTCATATGCTGCAAACAGGCGATATATATATACATATATATATATATCCCTGCTCTGATATATGTCCCCATAGTATATACCCCTGCTCTGATATATGCCCCCATAGTATATACCTCTGCTCTGATATATGCCCCCATAGTATATACCCCTGCTCTGATATATGCCCCCATAGTATATACCCCTGCTCTGATATATGCCCCTATAGTATATGCCCCCTGCTCTGATATATGCCCCTATAGTATATACCCCTGCTCTGATATATGCCCCCATAGTATATGCCCCCTGATCTGATATATGCCCTTATAATATATGCCCCCGGCTCTGATATATGCCCCCATAGTATATTCTTCCTGCTCTGATATATGCCCCTATAGTATATATCCCTGCTCTGATGTGCCAATACAAAACAAAGCCTCATACTGACCTGATCTGGGCAGATGACAGGTCTTCTCTCCTATGGCTCTTCTCTCCTCTGGCTCTTCTCTGTTCCTTCAGCCTGAAAGCCACTGTAACATACAGAAGAGGTGGCACTAGCTGTGATATTGTACATGTTGTAAGTATACAGAAGAGACAGCAGGTGGCGCTAGCTGTAATACTGTACATGATGTAAGTATACAGAAGAGACAGCAGGTGGCGCTAGCTGTAATATTTTACATGGTGTAAGAATACAGAAGAGACAGCAGGTGGCGCAAGCTGTAATATTGTACACGGTGTAAGTATATAGAAGAGACAGCAGGTGGAGCTACCTAACTATGTTCCTTTTATCACACAGGTTCCTATATTACACAGCAGGTGGAGCTAGCTGGCTGTATTCCTTACATCAGTGATTTTCAACCTTTTTTGAGCCGCGGCACACTTTTTATACTTAAAAAATCCTGGGGCACACCACCAACCAAAATGGCACAAAATGACACTAAAACAATTCATATTATACATATAGTTAATAATATAGATTCTAAATGTATTTATACTCACTCAGTGTGAAACCTGGGCCTGTTTTCTTCTCCCCCCATGCTTCTCTCCACCATACTTCTCCCCCCTACTTCTCTCTTGTGCTTCTCTCCACCATACTTCTCCCCCCTACTTCTCTCTTGTGCTTCTCTCCCCCCTGCTTCTCTTCACCATACTTCTCCCCCCTGCTTCTCTCCTGTGCTTCTCTCCACCATACTTCTCCTCCCTACTTCTCTCTTGTGCTTCTCTTCACCATACTTCTCCCCCCTGCTTCTCTCCACCATACTTCTCCCCCCTGCTTCTCTCCTGTGCTTCTCTCCACCATACTTCTCCCCCCTACTTCTCTCCTGTGCTTCTCTCCACCATACTTCTCCCCCCTGCTTCTCTCCGCTGTTTCTTTCCCCCCTATCCTCATGTTTCTCTCCCCCGTTTCTACCCCATCCCCAGATTTCTCTCCCCCCATTGTTTTCTCCTGTTTCACAGGGGCACTATAGTTTGGAAAACTTTCCCCGTGGCACACCCGACCATGTGTCGCGGCACACTAGTGTGCCACGGCACACTGGTTGAAAATCACTGCCTTACATCACACAGGTTCCTATATTACACAGCAGGTGGAGCTAGCTGGCTGTATTCCTTACATCACACATGTTCCTATATTACACAGCAGGTGGAGCTAGCTGGCTGTATTCCTTACATCACACATGTTCCTATATTACACAGCAGGTGGAGCTAGCTGGCTGTATTCCTTACATCACACAGGTTCCTATATTACACAGCAGGTGGAGCTAGCTGGCTGTATTCCTTACATCACACAGGTTCCTATATTACACAGCAGGTGGAGCTAGCTGGCTGTATTCCTCACATCACACAGGTTCCTATATTACACAGCAGGTGGAGCTAGATGGCGGTATTCCTTACATCACACAGGTTCCTATATTACACAGCAGGTGGAGCTAGCTGGCGGTATTCCTTACATCACACAGGTTCTTATATTACACAGCAGGTGGAGCTAGCTGGCTGTATTCCTTACATCACACAGGTTCCTATATTACACAGTAGCTGATCCTCTTGCTGGGCCCAGTGGTGTGTGTCTGTCATCCCAGCTACCTGGGAGGCTGAGGCTGTCGGATCACTTGAGTCCAGGAGTTCTGTGCTTCCCTGTGCTATGCTGATCAGGTGTCTGCACTAAGCTCAGTACCAATATGGCAACTCTGGGGGAGCTCGGAGCTGCCAGGTTGTGTAAGGAGGGGTGACCAGGCCCAGGTCGGGAACAGAGCAGGTCACATCCACCAGGCTGGTCAGTAGTGGGACTGCACCTGTGAGTAGCCGGTGTAGAGCAGCCTGGACAATACAGGGAGACACAGACTTTATACTATTGTGATTTATTACATGTTATCTGCCTATTACCTCAGTCATTATTAGGTATATCCAGGTGTATATAGCAGCAGGGAACGTGAACACAGAAATAATAGGCTGTTTGAGGGAATAATATTGTTTATAAAAATAGGAGACATTTTCTATACTTCCCCATATCGCTTTTATACACAGCTAGAGCTACATGGAGACAAACATGTCTTACAGGAATTCCTTTATTTTGCCCATGATCTTTCCTTATTTCCTTTGCTCCATAGGACAGGAGCTGGCTCAGTGGGTAAAGAACCAGATCTGATATGGTGGAGCTGCAGGTTCAAACCCCAATGCTAATAGAAGCCTGGTGTGTATTATTCCCTTTGTTGGTTGTTATTTAGAGTCCTGACACCTTTTACAAATAAATTTCCCTGATATACAAAGTTGTCCTCTTACTAGAATGCCATACGTTATCTCCATACACCTCAGATTAAAGCTACTTTAGGTGATTTGCACCAGGTCTCCAGCATGAGACCCCGATCACATACCCCTGCCCAATATGGACCGCTCCTTTTAGTAGCCATGACATCAGATGTCGCCACATTGTGAATCCATCATAGAGAAACATTACTGACAGCTGCTTCTCATACATTGTATCACATGTGTCTGTGAACAACACTCCCTGCTGGCATGGCATAGAGACCTGGGTTCAGTACCCAATGCTTCATGTGTTGCGTTCTTTGGTTGATACTTAGTGCTGGCCTGGTGCTAGTGACCCAGACTCAATACCCAATGCTAGGCTGGTGTACCCTGCTGTGCTGGCTTCTTGCTAATAGCAGTGCAAGGTCCCTGTATGTTAGGAACTCCATGTACTCTGTATAAGAGAGCTGCCCCACTGTGGGCAGCTCTATTCATTTAACAAGAATCTAACATTTCAAAAAAAACCAAAAAACTAATGACTTGTTATATAACTAATTATAAGAACGCTCTAATTATTCTTCTCTATAAAAACCCATTAATCTACGGAGATTAGAACCCAGATCTCCAGCATGAGAGGCAGATCACATACCCCATAGCTATCACACTGCTCACAGAAGGATTGGTAATCTTAGTGATCATGACATTAGATGTGGCCACATAGTGACATCAGTATAGAGGAACATTACTGCTTATAGGTGACAGATGTGTAAGATGTTGCTGTGGCCTGGAGGGTTAGGTATCGGGCCTAAGTGCAATGTTCTTGGGTTCTAGTCCCGCTCTCCTCCTCTTATTTTATTTTGTCCATAACCTTCACATCTTTCTCTTACACATTTAACCTCTGTGGGCAAAAGTAGTGCAAAACTCTGCCAGGACAACTTGTAGTGTGTGACTTGTGGTGAAGAATCACATACTCACGGTTAGGACGGAGGAGAAGAAGAAGACCACCTCACGCTAGAAGAGCCCACAGAGTGTCAGGTCTGGTAGTTGGGATTCGAGTAACAACAACCGTTCAAGGTTCACCAAGTAGGTTGAGCAGGAATCAATGGAGTTCATTGGCATGTGGGGAGGACACACTGCCCCCCTGATGGTGTGATGATGTGGGGAGGACACACTACCCCCCTGATGGTGTGATGATGTAGGAGACATAGGGAAATTCGTACCCGTAGTAGGGATACATGGAACACTAACAGCTCAGTGATATGTACATCCTGCAGCCACATGTGTTGTCTCTCATGGCTTCCAGCTGCCAGATGATGATCCCCACACACAAAGTTTTAACAGCAACATGTCTTCCAGATTGTGTCGCGTATAGAGGGAGAAAAGGAGAAAAGTACAAGTAGGACGGCGCCTCGTGTAATTCTGCTGGTGTAATATAGGATATGAGAAAGGTATAGATGGACACTCACCTTGATGCCCCTTAGGCTTTATGCATGTAACCGCAGGTAGATGGGGCGGCTTGCATTGTACAGAGAGGGCTTCCGGCCGAACAATCCAACTGACGCAATGTTACCACAAGTAGGGGCCAATGTCTCGATCAGGAACAAAGAGAAAAAAAGGAATGTGGATATGATCCTGGCGCTACCACGAAATTCTCCAAGGAAGGTGGTTAGGTAGAAGTCAGTAATAAGGCTTAATTGGAAATCAAGTAGCATTAGTTTAAAGGGAACCTGTCACCCTGGGAAAGCGGGCCGAATCAGTCCCACCCCTGGATAGAGCCCCCATACTTACACCATCCTGCCAGTCTCACACCCGTCGCCGAGAAATCTCTACTGCTCCGCTGCACGCTGCTTATGCAAATGAGCAGAGATGAGTCCGATTTTTGATTTCCTATGGGTATTGGACTCATCTCTGCTCATTTACATAATGAGCGAGCAGAGGAGCTGCAGTGATTTCCCAGTGACAGGACCGGCAGAAGGGAGTAAGTATGGGGGGGGGGGCGGCTTTGTCCAGGGGTCGGGAGGGTTTGGCCTGTTCTCCCAGGGTGACAGGTTCCCTGTAAGAATGTGAAAACAATAGCAATAACGCGTTTTGGGAGTATAGCTTTCCCTTCATCAGATTGCAATCCTAAAGATTGTAACAGTTCCTTGTCTGCACCTGAACTAAGGGTATTATGCACAGCCAAATAACAGGTGCTCATAGTATGACATAATACAATGGCATCTAGAAATACAGTGGTGCCTTGGATTACAGGTATAATTCCTTCCTGGACTGTGCTTGTAATCCAAATCTGCTATGAAACCAAAGCAAGTTTTCCCATAAGAAATCATTGAAATGTAGGCAATTGGTTCCACACCCCAAAAGTGATTTTTTTTTTTTATTCTCAACATGTACAACAAATAAAACAAACATTTAGAAACAACTAAATGTGTCATGTTTTATGGTACTGTACAGTATAGCAATCAGCACGTAGAATATAATGTATAAAAGTGCATAAGAATGAAACTACAGCAGTAGTTTGTAGATACAGGATGGAACTGCAGATCCCAATATTGCAGTAGCGTAGTACAACAGGCTAGAATAGAGAAGCAAGGCTGCTGTCAGAGGTCTGTGTGGTCACAAGACAGCAGTGGGGAGAGGGGGGGGGGGGTGTTAAGCATGGACCAATCAGGAAGTGAGAATCACAGAGCTGTGCAGGAGGACAGTGACAGAAACTTTATATACAGCAGTGTGAATGGCTGAGTGTAAGGGCAGACAGATTATATCAGAAATGGAGAGGATGGGAAACACAAGGGCTGATAGAGACTGCAGGGAGCATAAAGGAATGAGCAGGGCAGATGTGGACACATCAATGCAGCACTCTGTCTGGGGAGAGAAGGGTTACCTCCACAGTGGTAGGGTTAACATTAGCCCCCAATGAACCCGAACAACTGGTGAAGCCCCCTTCTCAAGTTTATCCTGCCCTTCTCAGATAACATAATTTTATAATAGTGTTACCCTCTAAGCCCAGAGGAGGGGCAACTCACCACCCATGGCTTCCTTGAGGTTTCCCCCATAGGGTGTTTTTCCTCGCCTGAGTGCTGGAGGGTGACTTTTTGTGAGTCGGTGGTCTTTTCCGGTGTCATATAATCTTAAATAAAATTACAATCATTTAACACCTAATTACAATGTGTTGTGTCTTTGTTTCTTTTGTGTCACTTATTTTGCTTTGGAGTGTGAGGTCTATCACATATTGCAAAGTCATAAAAGCACAAATCTGCCCACTGAAGAAAAACCGCCATCATACCATCTCTGGTTGTAGACCGGCCGATATGTCTCTATGAGATCACTATGCAAACGGGAAATTCAAAGAAAAGGATCCAGACCTTGAGCCCATTTGCTTTAATACCCTTGTGGACAGTGCCCCATGGAGGAGGCTATATATGCCATATAGTATTGGTATAACTGTTAGTTTACACTAATTATAGAAGCCAAGTACAGTGGTACCTCGGTTCTCGAACTTAATTGGTTCCGGAAGGCAGTTTGAGAACCAAGCAGTGTCTTCCCATAGGAAATAATGTAAATGTGATTAATTGGTTTCAGCAGCCACCAATAATTACCTACAATACTCATTTATTACACTGATAAGTGCTCAGTATAATCACTACAGTACAGTACTATACAGGACATTAAACATAAGAAATGTTCATCAGAACCAGCAATTATAGTACAGTAGTCACCAACTCCTCACCCATCCTTTACTGTATAGCGTCCCCCCCCTATCCAAGCACTGTCATGTATGGGAGATGGTGGTGCACTGCCTGTACTACTACTGCACTGTATATGCACTCCAGCAGTCTTATACAGCACTGTACTGTATGTGAAGCCTCACCACTGCTTAACTCGCCAGGTACAACCCACCATCCACGCTCGCAAAAACGTTCAAAAACCGAGCAAAGTTCGAATTCCAAACACTACTTCTGGGTAAATTTTCGTTCGAATACCAAGCAGTTCGAGTTCCAAAGCGTTCAAAAACCGAGGTATTACTGTAACTAACTTCAAATAATAGGCAGTATTATTTTAAGTTAGTTACTTGGCTTATATAATTAGAAACAATACCCCCTGTAGTTACATATGCCTCCTATAGCTCGAGGCAATGCTTCTTGTAGCCAGATATGCACCCTTTAGAGAGAAATGCCCCATGCACCCAAGTATGCTTCCTGTAGACATATACAATGCCCTCTGAAGCCAGACATGGCCCTTATAGCCAGATATGCCATTTGTAGTCAGGTATGGTCACTGTATTCAGATATGCCCACTGCAGCAAGAAATGCCCCTTGTAGCCAGGAATACCCCCCTGCAGCCAAATATTGCCAATTATAGCAAAGTATGCCCTCCCCTCGGCAACCAGATCAAATTGCATATCCAGTAAGTATGTGTAGATTTTATATATATATATATATATATATATATATATATATATATATATATATACACACACACATACATACACACACACACACAAACAGCATCTGCAAATATTGTTACATGCATCAGGCCTATCTGCATCATAAAATTTTAGCCTATTTTTAAGTCTTAATAAATGTCCCAATGCTGCAGAGATTAATTTGCAAGATGGAGCCGAGTGGAGTTTGTTACCGGAAAGTCCTACATAGAGTCAGGCCACTTCTCTGCATAGATGTAGTAGTGAGGTCAGGGCAGCTGACCCTGCTGATGCGGTGACTTACAAGTACAGAATTCCATATACAGCAGAACAGGAGCCAAAATCCCCACACCTGGTCCACAGAACATCACCTGGCCGTTGAATTGTAGCCACTTACAAAGATAGACGGACAGGCAGATAGGGCCACAAAGGAAATACGCTGCCTATTCTCACCTACCACACTTCCATGAGGGTCCTCCGTCACGTCTTCCTGCTCTGGCCGTTACTTCTGAGACGTCTGTTTCTCAGCTCTGAGCCTTCTCAGGCAATCACTGACTGAGGCGGAGCAACACTGCGGCCAGTGATTGGCTGAGTGACCTATCACTACAGAGACAAAATCAGTTTGGGAAGTAGCAGCCGGAGCAACAGAAGAAAGACCTGAAGAAGTCACAGGAGGACTGCCGGGGAGCGTGTTGGGCGAGAACACCTTTCCGATACTGTCCTCCAGCAAACAACTGCATGGGGCCCCATGAAACCTGACTGGGGCGGACTGGGGGTGACTGGGGCAGACTGGAGCTTTATCTCCTTCAGCATAACCCCACTCGTGTGGGCGCCTCATTATACCACCAGTATATACAGTGCGGTGTGAGACTGGTGGTATAATGAGGAGACCACATAAGGAATTATGCTAAAGGTGATAAAGCTATATACATTGGTATGAGAGGCTAGTATACTGGGAGACTGGTAATCAAAGCTGTGTATACAGTGTATATTAGTCATAGCTCTGATTACTGGTCTCTTAGCCGCTCACACCAATGTATATAGCTTTACTTCCTCCACCATAATCCCCCTCATGTGGGCTCCTCATGATTACCTGGCTCCCTGCAGCACACGGCCATTCATTTCCCTCAGGCTCTTCTAGCCTCTTCTTCTAGGAGTGACGTTCCTGCCAAGCCCTGTAGCTGGGAGGAGAGAGCGTCATCTAGTGGTTGGAGGCAGAATATACTGCCCCCAGCCAATACTGTTTATACACAATAGTTCCAATGGACAACCAAATCTATAACAAGGTCTCTGCCTCAGGCTGGGTTCACACTGCATTTTTGCAATCCGTTTAACGTATATGTTTTATTAAAAAAAAAAAAAACCACGCTGCAATTGTATGTTAGCCATTTTTCCACTGACTTCCACTATATAAAAATAAACAAATTGAAATGGATGCATTTTTTTTTACGGACACAAAAGTAGTGTTGACTACATTTTTCTATCCGTTAAAAGTAACCAAATAAAAATGGATATGTTAAACAGATTGCAAAAATGCAGTGTGAACCCAGCCTCGTAGAGTTAATGAACCCTCATATCACCTGTCCAAAATATTATTACTAGAGATGAGCGAACCGGGTTCGGGCTCAAGTCAATCAGAACCCGAACGTTCGGCATTTGATTAGTGGTGGCTGCTGGATAAACTTGGATAAAGCTCTAAGGTTGCCTGGAAAACATGGATACAGCCAATGACTATATCCAAGATTTCCACATAGCCTTAGGGCTTTATCCAACTTCAGCAGCCACCGCTAATCAAATGCCGAACGATCGGGTTCGGATGGACTTGAGCATGCTGGAGGTTCGCTCATCTCTAATTATTACCATTTAGCCTTTACATAATACAGTTACACAAGGCAACAATTGAAGAATATTTAACAGATTTTATAAACATGATTAAAAAAAAATATCCAACTTCATTATCCAGTGCAAAAGGATCCAGTATTACAGACAACCACAAGCCACAGTATCTATGTCATATAGTAACTAAATGGTGACAGTAAGCACCTACACTACATGATTACAGCTTATGTGCTTACTGTCACCATTTAGTTACTATATGACATAGATACTGTGGCTTGTGGTTGTCTGTAATACTGGATCCTTTTGCACTGGATAATGAAGTTGGAGATTTTTTAATTATGTTGATAAAATCTGTTTTAAAATTCTTATATTGTAGCCTTGTAGTGTGGGAGATTAGCTCTGTAGAGCAGCGCAGACAGCAGGGACGGCAGCCAGAGACAGTGACACAAACTTGGATAAAACAGAGACGTCCCTGCTTGTTTATTGAAGCCAAAAGAAATTCAGCCTTACATACAGGCCCAAAATAAGATAAATCCTGCTCGTCTGAGCTCTAACTAACACAGCAAATCCTGGCTATACAGGGGACGTGCTACCAGTCACCCAACATAAAACAACACAAGTTGGTACAATACCGGTGTGGCTGAGAGTCCCAGCAGAAGCTTTAGCAGCCCTGACCCTCCCCACTGCCAGGAGAGACCTCCATGCACAGCCGCACTCTGCACACACTGTGCCTCCTCTTATCAGGCAGTGATCAGTGGCCTCCAGCACCTGGGCTGACTTGGGCCAGACACAAAAACCTGGACTGGCCAGAAAGGGAATGACAGGCCCCACTACCAACCTGCCTGTCATTCCATAAATATCCAGGCCCATTTACAGCCACTACAAAGCAGCCAATAGCAAGTAGTTTGCTATGGGTTTTAGCTTTCCTGGATTCCTCCATATCTCACCCAGCTTTCCCTGGATGAGGTATGGACTTTCTGGAACCTAGTGCTCACGTATGATAGGTATCTCGGGGAGATATAGCGATTCCCAACCACCATCCCTGTCACTGTCTCACATTACTGTATACACTACATACAGTATATACTATATACAGCATATACTATATACACTACATAGAGCATATACTATATACACTATATACAGCATATACTATATACACTACATACAGCATACAGTACAGCACATACTATATACAGTACATACAGCATATACTATATACACTACATAGAGCATTATACTATATACACTACATACAGCATACAATACACGCATACTATATACACTACATACAGCATATACTATATACACTACATAGAGCATATACTATATACACTATATACAGCATATACTATATACACTACATACAGCATACAGTACAGCACATACTATATACAGTACATACAGCATATACTATATACACTACATAGAGCATTATACTATATACACTACATACAGCATACAATACACGCATACTATATACACTACATACAGCATATACTATATACACTATATACAGCATATACTATATACACTACATACAGCATATACTATATACACTATATACAGCATATACTATATACACTACATACAGCCAGTGGCGGATTATAATGTGGGTGGTTTGGGCGGCCGCCCGGGGCCCGAGGCTCCGGGGGGGCCCATGCCACGCCGCCCACATTATAATGCCGCCCGGGAGGCCCCCTCGCCACTGCAGGCTCTTGTGACCGCAAGCATTGTTTCGCTTGCGGTCACAAGAGTCTCCGGCTGATGCGCGGCTGCTGGAGGTGTCCCGTCCTCTCCCCGGCAGCGCGCGCATCGCACAGCTCCTAGTGCCGCCTGGGGCCCTGACTTCCGGTACTGGGAGCGCACGTACCGGAAGTCAGGGCCCAGGCGGCACTAGGAGCTGTGTGATGCGCGCGCTGCCGGGGAGAGGACGGGACACCCCCGGCAGCCGTGCATCAGCCGGAGACTGCAGAAGGACAGAGAATCGACGGCGGAATGCAGGGTAGGTGAGTTGTATTTTGTTATTTTTGTGTTATTTACTGACTGGGGGGGCATCTATAAAGGGGAGAAGAGGGGGGGACCATCTATAAAGGGGGGAAAGAGGGGGACCATCTATAAAGGGAGGGGGAGAGGGGGATCATCTATAGAGGGGGAAAGAGGGGGACCATCTATAAAGGGAGGGGGGAGAGGGGGACCATCTATAAAGGGGGGAAAGAGGGGGACCATCTATAAGGGAGGGGGAAAGAGGGGGACCATCTATAAGGGAGGGGGGAGAGGGGGACCATCTATAAAGGGAGGGGGAGAGGGGGATCATCTATAGAGGGGGAAAGAGGGGGACCATCTATAAAGGGAGGGGGAGAGGGGGACCATCTATAAAGGGAGGGGGGAGAGGGGGACCATCTATAAAGGGAGGGGGGAGAGGGGGACCATCTATAAGGGAGGGGGGAGAGGGGGACCATCTATAAAGGGGGGAAAGAGGGGGACCATCTATAAAGGGGGAAAGAGGGGGGCCATCTTTAGAGGGGGAAAGAGGGGGACGATCTATAGGGGAGGGGGAAAGAGGGAGACCATCTATAAGGGAAGGGGAAGAGGGGGACCATCTATAGAGGGGGAAAGAGGGGGACCATGTATAAGGGAGGGGGAAAGAGGTGGACCATCTATAAAGGGGGGAAAGAGGGGGACCATCTATAAGGGAGGGGGAAGAGGGGGACCATCTATGGAGGGGGAAAGATGGGGACCATGTATAAAGGGGGAAAGAAAGGGACAATCTATAGAGGGGGAAAGAGGGAGACCATCTATAAAGGGGGATCATCTCCTATAGATCAGCACCCTCTTCTCCTGACATCCTCTTTGCTGCTGGGACCTCCCCTATAGATCAGCACCCTCTTCTCCTGACATCCTCTTTGCTGCTGTGGCCTTGGGGGGGGGGGGGGCCACATCAGGGGACCAGGTGAGGTGGCAATATGTTTATTGGGGGCAGTGGAGGTGGGGTGGGCAATGCTAACTGGGGGTAGCAGCAAGGGACCAAACATTATGTTTATTGGGGCCAGCAGGGAGGGGAGGCAGGCAGTGTTTATTGGGGACAGTGGGTGGGGGTGGGGGTGGGGGCGCAGTAGCGGATTATAATGTGGGCAAATTGACTTGTGGGGGGGGGGCAGGTTGGGTGGACAGCCCGGGGCCCAGGGTACATTTAATCCGCTACTGCATACAGCATACAGTACAGCACATACTATACACACTACATACAGCATACAGTACAGCACATACTATACACACTACATACAGCATACAGTACAGCACATACTATATACAGTACACTACATACAGCATATACTATATATACTACATACAGCATACAGTACATTCTATATACACTACATACAGCATATACAATATACACTATGTAGCAGGGGAAGTATATCCCCCAGATATTTATAGGGTGGTATATATATATATATATATATATATATATATATAATCTTTTATCCCAGAAGAGAGAGGGCCCAGAATGCAAAAGCCCCCTCCCAGAGGACTGTATATGTCTGCTGGGCTAGGGAGGAGGACAATAAGCCCAACTGTTGATTACAGTGGCGTCTCCTGAATATCACAGGTATGTTTACTGTAATCACACAGACCCTTTTGTTGTAGAGTGCAATTCAGACTATCTATAGGACCATATCTCTCTCTGGGATCATTGATCTTTGTTACTACACCCTGTAATACAGGAAGACAGGGGTCTTTGATCCTTTGTCTCCTAGATAGCTGTATTCCTGTATGACATCTGTATCCCACCACAACCTTGGGCACAACCGTGCACGGGCACAAATACCTGTACGTGCACGAGCATGGTGACATCATCTCTCTGCGTCAATGCTCGGGCACGTAGCTTTGGGTACGCCCCCCCTGGGAAGTTTAAATAGACCACCAGAGGTAACCCTAGGCAGTTCCATCTTGCCCATCAAGACCAACAAGTGGGAGTTCCATCTTCCCCACTGGAACCAACAGACCATCTGCTCCACAGGATCATCCCTACACAAGAAGTGGTCTAAGTATCCTCCCTGCTTCCCAGTCTCTCTCTCTCTCTCTCTCCCCCCCTAACAGTCACTGAACCCCTTCATTCCTTGTCCCTTTGTTTACCACTTGCTTCCCCCCCTTTTAGGGATAGTCTGGTGATAGGTCTGGGTGGGTTGGTACAGTATTGTGTGTGTGTATTAGATACGTGGGTGGGAATATAGTTAGGTGTTGTAGATTATTATTATTATTATTATTGTTATTGTTTTAATTATACTGTATGTGATTTGTATAGAGTAGATTGAGTGTGTATAATAAATATTGGATTATTATTAACACGGTATTGTCTCAATCTGTTATACAAGCACAGGTATAGTAGTGTAGTAGCTGTATAGGAATAAGGGAAACGTTAGGTACGATTAAGGTGTGTCTCAATACAATACAGTCTAGCATTGCTGAGACTGTACTGTATTGTAATATTGATTGTTAATGGTCTGATTAGATGTTTAGGGTCAATATTGCACCTTAATGGAATCATAAACAGGAGTTATATTAATAATACCACATGCATAATCACAAGAGTGATTATCAGTGTTGTATTTATTAATAGGAAATATTAATATTCGCCTTAGGATATTAATATGCATTTATGAATATTAATTATTAATATTTAATAGGAATATTGATATTTTGATATTCATAATCCTGTAACATTTTGGCGAGCCAACCCACTGTTGTGATTTTGTACGTGTTTTTGCTCTATTGTAAGCTGTGGTCATCCTGTGGGAACTGATTAAGCCGGAGGAACGCGGACAGGTAGCATTGGTACACGGGTCAGTGTGGTGCTATTCTGTGCATTCAGGTCTTGATAGTCCATACAGGTGGCACAGTTCTTCAGACTGAGCTTATCACATAACAGAATCCACAGCAGAGAACCTAATCTTTTGTTTGTTTTAATTTTGTTTTAACGTTTTCCTGATTTTCCTTTACACTCTTCTTGCGACGTTATTGGTAACCGGCGAGCGGTAACAAGCATCGTTCTGGTAGAGTCGTCACGTTACGTTCCAAGTTCGTCTGTAAAAGTTTGGCTGGTCGGGGAAGAGGCGTTCCGGAGAAAAGGACCTTTTCCCAAGCAGCAAGGAACGCAAGATCAGACAGAACAGAACACAATGACCACCGAAAAAGTAAGCATGAGTGTCTCTACACTACAGCACCTATCCAAACACAGCACATTTAATCCCATACTTCCCACTACTTACAAGTCCACAGAGATGCTATGGTCGGCTTTGCTGGACCAGGCATATGCACACGATAGGATTTGTATCAGTAAAAGTGTTTTTAATAAGACCAACAAACGCCTCCAAATGCTGGCCAAATTGGTGCAGACCTTTGAGGAAAGCATTTGGAAGCCAGAACATGTAGAAACACTTGCTCACACAAGAAAGACAGAGGGAGTTGCCACTGCGGCTCATTTCCACTGCCTTTGTTGTGTAGATAACATAAAGAAGGTAAATACACTGGAAGCACAGCTTGAAGAGAAGGCCCAGTGTACAGCGGAGAGGGGCAGGGAAATCTGTATGTTAGAATCTAGGATTTCGGAGAAAGAGACCTATTATTCTGACATGGACAGGGAGCTCCTCCGACTGTATACTGAGATCAATCAGTATAA
Organism: Dendropsophus ebraccatus; assembly: GCF_027789765.1. Taxonomy (NCBI): domain Eukaryota; kingdom Metazoa; phylum Chordata; class Amphibia; order Anura; family Hylidae; genus Dendropsophus; species Dendropsophus ebraccatus. The sequence continues at coordinate 25,500,104 of NC_091466.1, read as the reverse complement.
GAATAGAGCAGCATCTACTGATGCGCTGGTTTCTTCACTTAGGGATGAACTGGCTGCAAAGTCGCAAACTATTGCGGATTTGCACCAGGTCATCTCTAATCTGTCACGGTCTGGTACTAATAGCATGTTACCCTTGCCCACAAAACAGGTTTGTACGGCACAGGAGGAGAATGCGGCAACAGCGCCCGTGTCTCCTATGGATCATGTATCCAGGGCTTTAGATACCGCAGGACAGGTGGAACGGTCACTACGGTTCTCCTCTACTCCAGGGGAGAACAGGCGTAGCGGGCGCTTCCAGGGGCAGGACAACAATTGGGGATGTGAAAGTGGGTGGGATTCCGAATACACCCCTTCCAATCCGCCACATTGTCCAGTAAGGCCAGAGGGATTTTATCCTAACCATAACAGTATGGAAAGGATAAATTTCCTGTTACGGATCTGCAAGGAGATCCCAAAGTATGATCCCAAGGTAGATCCGTTTACTTCATGCGACATATTTGAGGGTCACTGTAATAAATATTCTGTGGCTCCTGAATATCGCATGGAGTTGTTTAAGTTATGGTTGCCAACACATCTAAATCAGATGTATGAGGCAACGGGGAGAATGGAACCCAGGAATGGACAATATCATGATAAGGAAGAACGTCTTTCCTTACTCATGAGACTGTCAACAGGTCACTGGGACGTTACTCCGGAAATCCTGACTAAGTTCAAGCCTACTATACATGATGAGCCTTTGTCTCTGTGTAGTCGGTTTGAAGCTATGTACAGGAAAGTCACGATGGATCACGGTATGGGAATTCCACAGGGCATGGTTCGCATGTTTGTGGAAAAGTTCCCATACCTTGATACTGCAATCCGGCTGAGTGCAGCCAGAGAGCCTTCACTCACTGATGCAGCGATGATTATTGAGCAGTGTAGACAGGATATACTGCACAATAAGAAATCGGTAAAGGTGAGGGAGCATGTACCTGTATACGTTAAATCGCAAGATGAACGTGTAAAACATGCTAAAACTGGTACAAATGTTCGCCCCACAGCTCCGCCATTTGAAAAGACAGGAAGCATTAGATGTTTCTTGTGTTTACAATATGGCCACATGAAGAGGAATTGTCCGCAATGGCTACGGAACCGTAACAGCACGGACAAATCTGGCAATAATAATGGTTTCAAGATGAAACCTAATCATGTGAAGGCAGTGGGGGAACAGGCAGAGAAGAATCAGGGACATTTGCAAGGGCAGACACTGAAAAGTGTGGCCGTTGTAAATGCCCCAGTTCTTGAAACAGTAGGTGTGGAATCTAATGATTCCACAAGGAGAATTGAGTACCCTCAAGTGGCAGTATGTACCTCACAGGTACCTACTGGGAGCCTGGTAAATCTTGACTGAGGAGTAGGGATCTCTGAAGATCTGGCACCAGTATGTCATGTCATACTGGATTCTTCAGGGAGACCCCACATAAACGCCAAAATCAAAGGTCAAGACACCCAAATCATGCTTGACACTGGTGCGGAAATTTCCATCACCAACGTGGAACATGATTTACAACCCAACAGCCCTCAGTGTGTGGTGATCGGATTTGATCACCAACAAGGGGGGGTGAGGGCCCACAGAATTGATGAAGTGATTGTCCAGATTGCCAAATATGTGACACTCAGGATCCCAATGTGGTATTACCCCGGTTCCGAAAACATCATCGGGACCGACGTAATGACACAAAATGGATGGATCATAGATTTGGCAAACTGCATTGTATGGAAGGGACCCAGACAATCCAAGGTGTGTGTCATACAACGCCAGTGTCTGGGACCACCCTTGCCAGCAATGGAGAGTTCAGTAGATGTACTTGAACATAAATGGCCAGAGGTCTCACACAATATAGACCTCGAGCCCATTGTGTACGAGCATCCTGATCTGTGGGCCCAGAGTAAGAACGACTGTGGCAAGTTGATTGGCGTCCAGGTGGACATACAAGGGCCAGACCCACCACCTCAACGTCAATACCGCTTTCCACCTGAAGCGACCCAGTCAATACTCAGCACTGTCAAAGAGTTGAGGACAAAGGGTGTGGTCATAGAGGGGAATTCGAAGTGTAACAATCCCCTCTGGCCAGTGAAGAAGAAGGACACCGATGCGTGGCGTCTCACTATAGACCTACGCGTCCTTAATAAGTACACCCCGATGTCTGCCCCGATAGTTGCACAGACTCCCGACATAATGGCTAGGATAAGCGGCAAAAGCCGCATATTCTCCACCATTGATGTTGCAAATGGCTTCTTTTCCATAGAACTCACGGAAAGTTGTAGGTACAAGTTTGGCTTTACAGTGGGGAGTGAACAGTTCATGTTCTGTGTACTTCCCCAGGGGTTCCACAGCAGTCCAACTTACTTTCACCAGGCATTGGCAGCCGTGCTGAGTGTATTCTCCCGGCCAGAGTGTCTTCTGCAATATGTTGACGACTTGCTCCTGCATACAGAAACCATGGAAGAGCACTTGGTTCTGTTGCGGGAATTGTTGGGACTCCTGGCCAAGGCCGGACTTAAGCTGAGTCCCCACAAGGCAAATTTGGCCAGGACAGAGGTGACGTTCCTTGGGGTCCAAATTTCTTTTGGATCTAAAGGAATAATGGCAGCCCGAGTGGAAGCCATGGTGAAGTTACCTCGGCCAGGCACTCTACAGGACTTGAGGAAGTTTCTGGGAGTGGGCAATTTCATGAGAGAGTTTATAGAGGATTTTGCTGCCAAAGCAAAACCCCTCTATGAACTCCTCAGAGGAGATGAACCCTCACTCAAGAACTGGTCAGATGCACAGGAAGAAGCCTTTTCAACTCTGAAAAGGGACCTTTCCTGTGCCCCTGTATTGGCAACCCCCAACCCCGATGGGGAAATGGCCATTCAGGCGCATGCTGGGATTGAGTCTATCTCGGCTGTCCTTCTACAGCAGATGGGACACGAGAGCAGACCACTGGGATACTTTTCCAGACTCCTCTCACCTGTTGAACGAGGGTTCGACAAATGTGCCAAGCAACTGGCTGCCATACACTATGCGGTCAAAGCGACCGAGCATATTGTTGGCTTCCGCCCTCTCACTTTACAGACTCCGCATTCACCTTTGGTTCTGTTGCTTCGTGATACACTACCTGGAGTCTCCCAACAGAGATTCGGTAGGTGGATCATGGACCTCAGTGGGCGGAATCTGAAAGTGGACCACAAGGCGAGGTATGTTCTGTCCCAGTTGTTGAACATGACAGGGACCGCACATGACTGTGGAATGCCGTCACAGATCTCGGCTCCACAGATTTTCCGGACCGCAAGCCATCCAGAAGACAGGGTCATCTTTGTTGATGGCTCTCGATTCTGTCTGGATGGCACCTATGTAACAGGATTTGCTGTGCTAGATGAGACCACCGGCACCCAGAGTCTTGTTAGGTTGCCAGGTCACCTGTCTGCACAACGGGCTGAACTGGAGGCAGTTAAGGAAGCTCTCCTCCTTCAACCTCTAGGAAATCGGACTATATATAGCGACAGTTCATATGTAGTCCGATCCCTCACCCTGCACCTGGAAACATGGAAGAGAAGAGGATTTGTGGACAGTCAGAACAAACCTCTGGCTCACATATCGGTCCTGACAGAATTGTGGGAGTGGGGCATGGCACATCCCGCAGAGGCAGCAATTATCAAAGTCCCAGCGCACCAGAGAGATGACCAGCCCTTGACTGTGGGAAACAACAAGGCAGACGAATTAGCTAAGTTAGCCGCAGTTTCTGGGGACTTTCGGGAGCCGGGCGCTGAACAGATTTCAGCATACCGGATTGCAGTGAGACAGACCAAACTCAAGAAAGGCCCGGTGTCATTTGAGGAGGAACAAGCCAAAGATCCTCTTCTAATGACACACATCACAGCTCCACAGCATCCCTGGTCACTCAAACAGGGGATACTGTGTTTTGATACCGGTACACAGGCACTTCCTCTACCAGTAGTCCCTCAGCATCTGCAGGTAGAGCTGACGAGACTTAACCACCAGCTGTTTGGACACCTTGGTCGGGATAAGCTCCTGTCCCTGCTTAGGGACAAATTATACTGGTCAGGGATGTCTAACACTGTAGAGGAAGTCACCCAGCAATGCCTGGTCTGTGCGCAAATTAACCCAAGGGCAGCTGCCCTGAAACCGTTGTTGCAGAGAGTTCCTCCTGCAGAGGGTCCGTGGTCTGCAATCCAGATTGATTATATCGGACCATTACCAGTTGGAAGTCGTAACTGCCGTTACGCGCTGGTGGTGGTGGATATCTTCTCCAAATGGGTAGAAGCCATCCCCACAGTGAATGATTCAGCCATCACTACTGCCCGGGTTCTCTGGGAACAGGTTCTGTCGCGATGGGGTATCCCCAGAGTGATAGAATCAGACAGAGGGACCCATTTTACAGGTAAGGTCATGAAGGCGCTTTGTGGACTTCTGGACATAAAGCAGAGGTTTCATGTACCTTACCATCCTCAGTCTGCAGGCATAGTGGAGCGCATGAATCGAACCCTCAAAACCCGGCTTTCTAAAGCACTGTTGGAAAGAGGTTCCTCATGGGTAACTTCCCTTCCGGCGGTGCTGATGGGTATCCGCGCAACAGAGGCAACCAGTACTGGTATCACTCCGTTTGAGCTGATGACTGGACGGAAAATGCCCCTGTGTTTACCTAATGAACCTAAAGTATCTGAGCCCTTGAAGAATGCCATCGCAAGAGATATGTTCCTCCAACAGGTTCAACACAACCTGAAGGAGTTACTGCCTCATGCAGCTATACGGTTACACAAACCGTATCTACAGGGGGAGACACCAATGCCCCCTGTAGGAGGAATGGTGATGGTGAAAGTCTTCCGCCGATCTGGACCCTGGGACGCAAACTGGGAGGGACCTTATCAGGTTCTTGAGGTCTTGGGTGACACAATGCTAAAGGTACAAAGGCCGATGACAACCAAGAAAAGATCCCGCCGTTGTCAGGAAACATTCTGGATCCACATCGACCAAGCAAAGGCCACCCGAGCTTCACCAACTCAATAATGTACACATAAAGTTGGGTGAAGGGGGGGTTGGTAGGTCGAAGGTGGATCCCTAGGTCAAATTACACCTGATTATCATACACACTTTTCAATCAAGAAGTGAAGAAAGATGATTCTCGACACAGGCAGGTCAGGGGGAGGAGAGATCTAATCGCCATGGGATTGGGAGGAAGTGCATTGGGAGTGGGTGCCCTGAACACTATGGATATGGAAGTCCTGAGAAGTAAACTTGGAGACATTGCACGACATGCCGGGGAAGGATTTAGGACCCAGCTTGATGTAAACCACGTCCTAGAGGGTTTGCAGCATTCGCACATTGATGCCACTACCTCTCTATCTTCGTCTCTACGAGAGAAGTTTAGACGGCTAGTTGTGGGTATTATGGAAGAGCAAAACAGTGCTCAGCTCGCCCTGGCATGTACGCAGGTCCAAAGTGAACTCTCAGACAACCTTAAACATATTGTGTCCTCTCTATACGGGGGCCACTTCCCATTCAACCTCCGACAAAGGGTAAGTTCCCTGATCTCCCCCTTTGCAGCCAACCACACTAACTGGTGGGTGGTTCAGTGGCATGGATGCCAAAATCTCAGTTGCACTGCGTCATCTTTGGCACCTGTATCAGGTAATCTCAGACAGGGGTACAGTGCCATCAACCTAGGGATTGTATTGAATAACTGGACAGTACTTCACCCACAGCTCCCCTCGGACATCTTAACTTATTATAAAGGCCATCCTTATCTGTTTGACACAGAGGGATGTTGGAGGAAAGAGGATGCCATCCTCTGCCAAGGTAGTCAGGATCGGGTGCTTAGACACCACTGTTGGGACTCCGAGGGGTCCTGCGAGATGAAGGCCAATCCCATACCGTCCTCCCGTCTGAGATATATGGGTCAGGGGTATTGGTGTTGGTACCAAGGGCACAACATGTCTTTTTCTGTTTACGGAATTAACTGCACCGAAAGAGGAGAACTCCTCCCAGGAGCATATTGTACCCTTAATCCCGTTCTAGGTGTAGATGTCGCAGAGCAGCAGGGAAGAACTCCAATCACACCGGAGAAGAGGTTTGACATTCGCCCTGACACTCCTGTGAGACTTCAGAAGATTCCCCTTGGTTTTGGCAGTGAGCTTAAGCGTCTCTTGTTAGATTTCACCAAAGAAGAAGAGATACTCAGAAATCTTCAAGAGACGGAGAACCAAGCTACCATTCGGCTCGAGCACGACAGAGCCAAAATTATAAGAATTACTAATATTCTGAACAATGATGCGAAGGTTTCCTGGTGGGAAAGTCTGTTTGGCTACAGCTCGAAAGCCACATCCTTTTTTAATTTGCTTATCCATCCGGTGATAGTTCTTCTGGTTCTGGTTGTTATCATGTACATTGGACTGTATCTGGTTTACCGGAGGGTAAAAAGACTTGCCGACCAGATACAGGAGAACCAGACAGAGTTCCATGAGGCAAATCGCCGAAGATTCAGGACCCAGCACAGTTGAATTCCTGAAATCTTGGACTGTGTACATATGTGGAAGGTTCCAGCACAAAATCTCAGTCCTGGAACCCCCTAACCTTGTGAATACTGTTTTCTTTACAGTGGTTTAATTATGTGGGGTGGGGGAAGGGGAGATTTTGTTGTGTGTGAATGGGGAGTAGATTAGATCCCATAGGGACAGGTCCCCTCCCTAACATATTTGATAACTCAACCCTTGCCGTGGTAAAGTTTGTAAGGGATGGATTGAATGTCTGTTAGAATTAGACGGTGTTAATTCCCGCAGTCAACTTAGGTATTGTGACATTACCCCTACTCGAGAAATCCTGTCCTGCCTTGTAAAGACCTGCAGATCTGTCCATGGGAAAACCTGCTCATCAATATCTTCAATCAAGGAATAAAGAAAGAGTGTCGGATGAAAGCCGTGTCTAGACCAAAAGAAAAGGTATCCTAAAGCAGTCGTACCTCGAAACAGAGAAGGTGCTACGTGGATTTACCAATAAAGCAAGAAGGTTGAGGCCATTCCAGAGTCTGCACAGTACAAGACAAAATTGGGATAGGCAAACTCCTGAATATGGGCACTAACTGACAGACACATCTACAATGGTTCTAAGAAAGTTCCAAGATCGTCAGAAGACAGTTGCAAGACAGTCTAAAGACAGTTGCAAGAAAGATCCAGAGAGAATACCGGGGAATCCTGTGGATGGAGATGCTCGGTTACGGTGAAGGGCAGGGCAGGTGATGGGCGCACTGGGTGATGTCTATATACCTAAGAGTAAGAGTTATACTTCATTTCATCCTGAACTGTTGCCTGTTATTAGGAGGAGTTGAGTAAGCAAATATATCCCAACGATACACTTCCCTCAACTTGCATTGTCGCGGTACTAAGGCGACGAACAGGGGGAATGTAGCAGGGGAAGTATATCCCCCAGATATTTATAGGGTGGTATATATATATATATATATATATATATATATATATATATATATATATAAAATCTTTTATTCCAGAAGAGAGAGGGCCCAGAATGCAAAAGCCCCCTCCCAGAGGACTGTATATGTCTGCTGGGCTAGGGAGGAGGACAATAAGCCCAACTGTTGATAACAGTGGCGTCTCCTGAATATCACAGGTATGTTTACTGTAATCACACAGACCCTTTTGTTGTAGAGTGCAATTCAGACCATCTATAGAGGGGGAAAGAGGGGGACCATGTATAAGGGAGGGGGAAAGAGGTGGACCATCTATAAAGGGGGGAAAGAGGGGGACCATCTATAAGGGAGGGGGAAGAGGGGGACCATCTATGGAGGGGGAAAGATGGGGACCATGTATAAAGGGGGAAAGAAAAGGACAATCTATAGAGGGGGAAAGAGGGAGACCATCTATAAAGGGGGATCATCTCCTATAGATCAGCACCCTCTTCTCCTGACATCCTCTTTGCTGCTGGGACCTCCCCTATAGATCAGCACCCTCTTCTCCTGACATCCTCTTTGCTGCTGTGGCCTTGGGGGGGGGGGCCACATCAGGGGACCAGGTGAGGTGGCAATATGTTTATTGGGGGCAGTGGAGGTGGGGTGGGCAATGCTAACTGGGGGTAGCAGCAAGGGACCAAACATTATGTTTATTGGGGCCAGCAGGGAGGGGAGGCAGGCAGTGTTTATTGGGGACAGTGGGTGGGGGTGGGGGTGGGGGCGCAGTAGCGGATTATAATGTGGGCAAATTGACTTGTGGGGGGGGAGGGGGCAGGTTGGGTGGACAGCCCGGGGCCCAGGGTACATTTAATCCGCTACTGCATACAGCATACAGTACAGCACATACTATACACACTACATACAGCATACAGTACAGCACATACTATACACACTACATACAGCATACAGTACAGCACATACTATATACAGTACACTACATACAGCATATACTATATATACTACATACAGCATACAGTACATTCTATATACACTACATACAGCATATACAATATACACTATGTAGCAGGGGAAGTATATCCCCCAGATATTTATAGGGTGGTATATATATATATATATATATATATATATATATATATATATATATATAATCTTTTATCCCAGAAGAGAGAGGGCCCAGAATGCAAAAGCCCCCTCCCAGAGGACTGTATATGTCTGCTGGGCTAGGGAGGAGGACAATAAGCCCAACTGTTGATTACAGTGGCGTCTCCTGAATATCACAGGTATGTTTACTGTAATCACACAGACCCTTTTGTTGTAGAGTGCAATTCAGACTATCTATAGGACCATATCTCTCTCTGGGATCATTGATCTTTGTTACTACACCCTGTAATACAGGAAGACAGGGGTCTTTGATCCTTTGTCTCCTAGATAGCTGTATTCCTGTATGACATCTGTATCCCACCACAACCTTGGGCACAACCGTGCACGGGCACAAATACCTGTACGTGCACGAGCATGGTGACATCATCTCTCTGCGTCAATGCTCGGGCACGTAGCTTTGGGTACGCCCCCCCTGGGAAGTTTAAATAGACCACCAGAGGTAACCCTAGGCAGTTCCATCTTGCCCATCAAGACCAACAAGTGGGAGTTCCATCTTCCCCACTGGAACCAACAGACCATCTGCTCCACAGGATCATCCCTACACAAGAAGTGGTCTAAGTATCCTCCCTGCTTCCCAGTCTCTCTCTCTCTCTCTCTCCCCCCCTAACAGTCACTGAACCCCTTCATTCCTTGTCCCTTTGTTTACCACTTGCTTCCCCCCCTTTTAGGGATAGTCTGGTGATAGGTCTGGGTGGGTTGGTACAGTATTGTGTGTGTGTATTAGATACGTGGGTGGGAATATAGTTAGGTGTTGTAGATTATTATTATTATTATTATTATTATTGTTATTGTTTTAATTATACTGTATGTGATTTGTATAGAGTAGATTGAGTGTGTATAATAAATATTGGATTATTATTAACACGGTATTGTCTCAATCTGTTATACAAGCACAGGTATAGTAGTGTAGTAGCTGTATAGGAATAAGGGAAACGTTAGGTACGATTAAGGTGTGTCTCAATACAATACAGTCTAGCATTGCTGAGACTGTACTGTATTGTAATATTGATTGTTAATGGTCTGATTAGATGTTTAGGGTCAATATTGCACCTTAATGGAATCATAAACAGGAGTTATATTAATAATACCACATGCATAATCACAAGAGTGATTATCAGTGTTGTATTTATTAATAGGAAATATTAATATTCGCCTTAGGATATTAATATGCATTTATGAATATTAATTATTAATATTTAATAGGAATATTGATATTTTGATATTCATAATCCTGTAACACACTACATAAATCATATACACTATATACAGCATATTCTGTACACACTACATACAGCATATACCCTATACACTATATACAGCAAATACTCTATACACTACATACAACATATACCCTATACACTATATACAGCAAATACTCTACATACAGCATACTCTATACACTACATACAGCATACAGTACAGCACATACTATATACACTACATACAGCATATACCAGGGGTACCAACAACTTTTAGTGAGGGTCCACTTACCGGGGTCTTTTGTCAGGTGAAGGTCCGAGCTGAACATCAGTAGGGAACGTGTTTTGTTACTTTTCACAAACGTTGTTGAACTATTTACATTTTACATACAGAATTGATGCTTATTAGTGGGAAAACTGGCACTTTCTCTCTCTCACCAGCCCTTTAAAATTAGGTACACAGGGGGTGACTGCATTATTAGTATATATAGCTCCCCCTGTAGAATATAGCCCCCCTGTATGCTCTCCCCCTGTAGTATATAGCCCCCCTGTGTGCTCTCCCCCTGTAGTATATAGCCCCTGTGCGCTCTTCCCCAGTAGTATATAGCCCCCCTGTGCACTCTCCCCCTGTAGTATATAGCTCCTCTGTGCTCTCTCCCCCTGTAGCAAATAGTCCCTGTGCACTCTCCACCTGTAGCATATAGCCCCTGTGCACTCTACCCCAGTAGTATATAGCCCCCCTGTGCACTCTCCCCCTGTAGTATATAGCCCCTCTGTGTGCCCTCTCCCCTAGTGATATATAGCCCCCCTGTGCACTCTCCCCCTGTAGTATATAGGCCACCTGTGGGCTCTCCCCCTGTAGTATATAGCACCCCTGTGCGCTCTCCCCAAGTAGTATATAGGCCACCTGTGCGCTCTCCCCCAGTAGTATATAGCCCCTGTGCACTCTCCCCCTGTAGTATATAGCCCCCCTGTGTGCGCTCTTCCCCAGTAAATAGCCCCTCTGTGCACTCTCTCACTGTAGTATATACCCCCCTGTGCACTCTCCCCCTGTAGTATGTAGCCCCCCTGTGCACTTTCCCCCTGTAGTATATAGCCCCCCTGTGCTATCTCCCCCGGTATATAGCCCCCTGTGAACTCTCCCACTGTAGTATATAGCCCCCTGTGCACTCTCCCCCTGTAGTATATAGCCCCCCTGTGCACTCTCCCCCTGTACTATATAGCCCCCCTGTGCACTCTCCCAGTATAGCCCCCCTGTGCACTCTCCCCCTCCCATAGAGCATTAAAAAAACAAACTACTTATACTCACCTGAGTCCTGCGCGTCCTCTTCTCTTCCTTCTGTGGCCGCACTGCAACGGTCACTAGAGGCTGCACTCGGAAACGTCACTCGGCGCCGACACCAGGTGAGGAGCGCGGCCTCTTGTGACCACTGCGGCCACAAGAGTGACTGACAGGGAGGGAGCCAATGGCACTGTGCACTCTCCCCCTGTAGTATATAGCCCCCCTGTGCACTCTCAAAGTATATAGCCCCCCCTGTGCTCTCTCCCACTATATATCCCCCTGTGCGCTCTCCCCCTGTATATAGCCCCCCTGTGCTCTCCCCCAGTATATAGCCCCCCTGTGCTCTCTCCCCGGTATTTAGCCCCCAGTGCTCTCTCCCCCTGTATATAGCCCCCCCCCCCCTGTGCTCTCTCCCAGTATATAGCCCCCCGGTGCTCTCTCCCAGTATTAAGCCCCCCTGTGCTCTCTCCCCCGGTATATAGCCCCCTGTGCTCTCTCCCCGGTATATAGCCCCCTGTGCTCTCTCACCCTGTATATAGCCCCCCTCCCCCTGTGCTCTCTCCCAGTATATAGCCCCCCTGTGCTCTCTCCCCCGGTATATAGCCCCCCTGTTCTCTCTCCTAGTATATAGCCCCCCTGTGTTCTCTGAGGGTACAAACACACACACCGTATACGCAGCAGACACGCAGCAAATACGCAGCAGATCTGCAGCAGATTTGATGCTGTGTTCAGTTATTTAGATCTAACCTGCTGCGTATTTGCTGCGTATTGCAGCAGTAAATACGCTGCGTATACGATGTGTGTGTTTGTACCCTAACAAGACCTAATCTTTATTAAGGAATACATTAAAAATACATAATACACGTATTAAAAGATGATCTCATAGCCATGCACATAGGCAATCACACCCCACAGGAAATAAGAATTATAAATTATATTTATAAATATATATATTTATAAATGTAAAACAAGGGGTCTCAAGCACATATAGCAGTGTAATAGGTCAATATACATGTGGAGTAGCAGGAAGTCTCATGCACATAAGGTATGTAAGAAATCAACATCTATTGAAGAGTAACCACATCACCGGCTCCAGGTGGTCAGAATGGACGTTGTTCTTGTAATCCTCCAGGACAGGACTTCTCACGAAAATTCTAACAACACATAAAAACAACAATTAGTAAAGTCGATCCTAACGATCCAACGCGTTTCCATCTGTGCCAAAAAAAATTTCCAATCTCCTCCTCTTCTTCCAATGTGGACTCTGTCAATGTCTCTTATCTTCAGGAGGCTTGCATTCCCATCATGTGCCATCTTACAGTGTCTGGCAATTGGTTTCCGCTGGTATAGATCTTCCTTTTCCATCTCTCGCCAGATGTCTAGGACATGTTCTCGGACCCTTGTTTTCAGTTTCCGCGAGGCGAGTCCTACATAAATGAGATTACACCACAGGTAGCATAATAAATGACACCTTCCGTGTTGCAAGTAATATGCTGTGTGATCTTGAAAGTTTTATTATCATCGCTGGATACAAAATCACTGCCGTGTGGCTTGCCCGAATGTGGTAAGGGCAGTGGATTTTGTATCCAGCGATGGTAATAAAACTTTCAATATCACACAGCATATTACATGCAACATGCAGGTGTTTCTAAGCCTATCATGTGTGATACTGTCTACTGAGCTCGTGTATCTAAGCCTATTATGTGTGATACTGTCTACTGAGCTGCTGTATCTAAGCCTATCATGTGCGATACTGTCTACTGAGCTGCTGTATCTAAGCCTATCATGGCAGTGGAGGGGCCCGCTAGGCTGAGGCTCATAGTCTGAGCCTGGCGGGCCCCTGTGTTGCCCGGGGCCCCTGTGCAGCCGTAGCGGCTGCACAAGTGATATGTCCACCACTGAGTATGAGGGAAGCCAGGCGGCCTCTGGTGTGATACACTCAGATGAGTTGCTGTATCTAACTCCCCTATGTAACACACAGCACTACACTATTGTATATTAGTGTGTGGTGTTGGGTGTGGGCACAGTTATTTGGTGTGAGACGATACCAGCAGCCCAGGGGGTTAGTATATGTGATGTTGGGTATTGTGCACAGATGAGGTTAGGAGGGTTATTAGTGTGGTTGTGGTTTGCACATGTGGCTGTTATTACACTGATGTGTATAGGGAGAATGAGGCTGGAGCAGCTAATACCTGGGTGGACTTGTATATACTGTCTCTACACCCTACAGCTATACGGTATTTATATTATTGTCGTTGTTATTATTGTTGTAATAATTTGTTTGTATGTAAAAGATTTACAGAAACACACAGCACAGCCCCCCATCATTGTGTATATATGAAGAGGTGGTCAGTAAGAAGAACAGTCTCAGTAAAATGGGATAAATTGGCAGAAAAAAAACTCTTTATATATCTTAATA